>NC_064807.1:71520594-71703697 GCF_023721935.1 Panthera uncia | reverse complement strand
ATATAGATATAGATATAGATATAGATATAGATATAGATATAGATATATAGCCACCAGAGTGTTCATTGCTTTGTGTTCAAGGGCCCTAGAATGGTTGTGTCCAGGGAGCGGGCTTCTCTTTCCCTGGAAGACAGACCCTAGTCCCTCCTCTGCCCTCAGTAAAGGTAGGGAGATGATAATAACTGATGATAATACCTTCAGTGCCAAGCCCTGGTCTGCAGACTTCATCTAGATTTAGCCATGCAATTCTCCAACAACACCCCATTATGATGCTATGATATCCATTTTAAATCAGGGGAAGGGGGCACCTGGGTGGCCCAGTCAGTTAAGCATCCAACTTCAGCTCAGGTCATGATCTCACAGTTCGTGAGTTCGAGCCCCACAATGGGCTCTGCGCTGATAGTGGGGATCCTGCTTGAGATTCTGTCTCTCTCTCTCTCTCTCTCTCTCTGCTCTTCCCTACTTGTGTTCTTTTCTCTCTCTCAAAATAAATAAACTTTATTTTTTTTATTTTTTTTTATATGCGAAATTTATTGTCAAATTGGTTTCCATACAACACCCAGTGCTCATCCCAAAAGGTGCCCTCCTCACTACCCATCACCCACCCTCCCCTCCCTCCCACCCCCCATCAACCCTCAGTTTGTTCTCAGTTTTTAACAGTCTCTTATGCTACAAAATAAATAAACTTTAAAACAAAATGAGGGGGAAATGGAGGCCCAGGGAGGTTAAGTGACTTACCCAAGGTCACATCACCAACAAACACCAGTGCTGGGACTTGAACCTGGGCACTCTGGTTCTAGAACATGGGCTGGGAACCACCACACTCCATTCTACACCTAGCCTCTCAGACTCACCCTTCCACCAGGGGAGGCCTGGGGCATAGCATGGGGTCTCCTCTCTGCCATTTAATAGCCATATGACCTGAACAAATCACCTCTTCTTCATGCCCCAATTTACCACCGCAACATGGAATAATTCCAGCTTCTCAGAGCTGTTCTGAGAATCCAGAGTTATTTTGATACAAAGCACTCAAGATAGTCCCTGACAATATATAGTTTCCAACAAATAGTGGTTATTAATAATTACACAATAGTGTTAATGGGTATAAAGGCCCTTTGTAAACTGCACATGGGACAGTGCTCCTAGGACATGACCATGGAATCTTTCAGGTCTGGGTTGAAATCAGGGTGACCAGTTCCCTGGTTTGCCTGGCACTGTCCTGGTTTAACACTGAAAGTCTCATGTCTCTGAAAACTCCTCACTCCCAAGCAAATCGGGCCAACGCACCATACTGGGAGTCCTGCTCCTTTCTGACTGCACGAGTGGGAGGGTCACCTTACCTCTCAGACCTGTTTCCTCAATTGTACAATGAAGATAATGTTATACACCAGTGGCCCTGGAGCCCACAGCATTAGTACTGACTGGGCACTTGCCGGAAATGCAAATTCTGCCATCCTACACCAGACCAACGGAATCGGAAACTCTGGAGCTGTTTTACAAACCCTTCCGGGGAGTGTAATGCCTGCTAAATTTAAGAGTCACTGATATAAAGTACCCGCAGGGTGCAGGAGGCCACATCAGACCAGGTGAGCACCTGGCATTCTGTGAGCCCTCAGTGGCCTGTGGCCATCACCCCTGTCATCACGAGGGAGGTGGTGGAACCACTGAAGTGGGGGAGGAATGTGATGAGTTGGGTCCTCAGGCCCCCAAACTTCTTTGAAACCGAGAACTTGACGTGTGTTTGGGTTTTGCCATCGGAACACTGGGTTAACTTCCGGCCTCAGAAAGCTCACTTTCCTCACTGCCATTTAGAGATGACGGGGCTAAAACTCTGAGTCAGTGCCTCCTAGCTGAGGGCAGCGGGCGTTGTGGAACTGACCATCTGATGGTATTCCTTCTGTGCCCTGTTTCAACTCCGTGGGTCAAGATGTGTGCAATGATAGAGACAGCAACTACCATTTAATGGACCCATAACTATGTCCAAGGTACTTTGTAGTCACCGTGGGGCTGGGGTCTGCCTCTGCCTATCAGAGAATTCCCCTGCCCAGCACAGTGCCCAGCATCAATTTAGTGTTGGATACGTCAGGGTTACATACACGATTGAATTTTTTGAGTGTGTAATACACGCTATCTTAGTTAATTCTCATGATAACTCCGTGAATTAGGTACGATCATCATCCCCCCATTTTGTCAGCGAAGAAACTGAACGCAGAAAGTCGAGCCGACTTGCCCAGAGCCCCCCCAGCTGTGAGAAGCAGGCCTGGGATTCAGAGCCTAATTTTCCTCTGTGCCATGCCTGCTTTCAAGAAGGTGCTGTGGGTGTGCTGGGCTTAGCCCAAATACCAGCTCCTCTGAGAAGTCTTTCTAGACTCCTGCCCCCAACCCCCTTGCCCTGATCACACATGTCATGACCCCCTCTTTGGACCTCGATAAGGCTGACACTGCCTTGCCATTGTTTATGCACATGTCTGGTTTAGTCTCTCCAAGACTGATCGGTTTATCTCTGCCACTGAGTCCTTGGTGAAAGTTTGGTAGATGGTGGATGAACCTGGAGATCCAAGGAATGGACTGGAGCTCTGGTCTGTGGGGGGCAGGAAGTGAGCACTCACTACCTAACTTAAGTGAAAGTGAATTGAAATCTGGCAGACAAGGGCAAGACCATGGGGCACTGAGCCCCCAAGCTCACCTTAAGATATTCTCAAGAATCACAACATGGTGCCTGGTCATACCTTTTGGGCTTGGCTCTTCCAGAAGATACAAAAACTGAGGCCAAAATTGGCTTCCTCCAATAACACTCCATTTGCTTGCTGTGCTCCCAGTAATATAGTGCTTCACCCATGACTTTTTAAAACAATGAAAATGTAAAATTAAAGGGCCCAGCTACAAGGAGAAAGATGAATGATCAGGACTGATAAGTTTGATTTAGTACCCATTTCTAAGAAAATGAGGGAGTGTTGACATTACCCAGAGCACCCTGAATACAGATTCCTCTTCTTTCCCAAGATTTCAGGGAACAGAAGGTTGAACAGCCCCTACCAACCCTTGGTTGATTTAAAGGTTTTCCAATTTGTAAACAAATATATTTAGAAAAAGACCCCCAGTGGGAGAACTAAGTCAAATTCCTTTTGTCAAGGAAACTGTTGTCAGACATATTTTTCCTTGAGTTTCCAAAGCCAGGCTCTTAACCTTGGCTATTAAGACAGAGTCGCTATAAAAAACACGAATGTTAATTTTGAAAAATCTCAACCTCACCATCCTTGGGGAAGTTGGATTTGCCAGAACCACTTTTTCCCTTGTGTTACGGTTGTTACTGTACATGTGCTCCTTCTCTTTCTTTCTAGATTGTCAGCCCCTTGAGGGAAGAGTCCATTAAACCACTCATCTTTCACCCCTCCTGTTTCCTAGGGTTCCCTGAGTCTTGAGTCCAGCAGCCGCGGCAAGCTGGTGCTACTTGCTGAGAAGAATGGTTGCAGGGATTAGATGAGCAAGTCTATCCCCACCCCTGCCTGTAAACCTGGCAAAGGAAGGTTAGCTTGTATTAGTTTAGTGATGGGGACAGTTAGGGTGACCAGCCACCTTGGTTTGCCAGGGACTGCAGGGTTCCCAGATGGACAGGTCTGGGCGAACCTGGACAAGCTGGTCACCCTTGAGATGGTGGTGATACCCGAGTGTGGACGACTTGACAGGAACGGTGCCGGGCAATTTATGTGGATTATCTCGCTTAAATCTCACAGCGGCCCTGTGAGCTAGTTGTCATTATCTCATTTTACAGAGGCAGAAATGAGAGCTTTGTCCTATCCCTTTGGACGCCAGCTCTGTCCCCTTAGAATACTGATTTCTAAACAAAGAGATGGCTTAGTTGTTGTTTGCTGCACTGCAGTAAGTTGAATGCTTGGCTTCCTCCAGATTCTTCACTCCTCTCTGCAGCCACACCCTTGCCATGTGACTTGCTTTGGGCAATAACACGTGGACAGAAGTGTCCATACCAGAACCAATCTCAGGCCTTCCTTGCATGTTTCTGTTCATCCTCTTGAGCCTCTCCCATCCCCTTGAGAAGAGCATGCCCTGGCCAACCTGCTGGTCCAAGGAGCCTGGGAGAAGCACAGGGCAGAACTGCCTAGCTGAGTCACACCCCTGCAATGAGAAGAAGAGGTGCCCAGACAAGACCAGCTTCCATCAGCCAAACGCCTGCTGACCCGCAGATGGGTATGTGTTCATAAATAATTGTGCTAATAGATAATTATTTTTAAGTGCCTGAGATTTGAGGTTTGTTACACAGCCCTGGCTGACTGATACATCCACCAACTGGCCATCATGGTGTGGATGCGCAGATTTGCTGCTAAAGTTGTCTGATGAGCTAAGCTTATGCATTACGTCTGCCTAAGTGTTCCTGATTGCTGGGATTTTAATTTAGGGGATGGTTGCTATTCCTTTCAGGGGTGTTTCTAGAGGGTTAGAAGGGAAGAGGGAGAAGGGTGCTTTCTGTGTGCCCAGTTCAGTCAGTGCTTTTAGGCGTTTCTTGCTTTGGTCAAGTTACATGGACTTGTTGCTGGCCCTGGGCTAGCTCCTCCCTCTCTAGGCTTCCGCCTCCCCACGGCTAGCTAGCATTTGGGACTGGACGTGAGCTCTGCCGGCTGGCATAGAGCAGCCATGTGTAAGGTGGTTTTGCACAAAGGCGTTGGTGACAGACCAGGTTTTCTGTCCTGCTGCTGGCTTTGTGAGCTGTGTGACCTCGGGCAAGCTGCTTCACCTCTCTGATCTCAGTTCTCCTCTCTGTAAGGGAGTCACTGTGAAACCTGGATGCAGTAAGGTACATAATGGGTCTGCCACAGTGAGGCCCTCCATCAGTGGCGTGTGTTAAGAACATGGTACAACCGGTTAGTCTCCTGTAATCAGTCATCTCAAGACAGCAGTCGGTTACCTTCAACAGAGTAAATACTTTTCTTCCGCTGCTTCGTTTCAAGCATTCTCGCCTTAATTTTACAGTCGCACTTACAAAAGAGTTATTTACAGTGCAGAGGGACAGGATGGCCTGCCTCCTCAAAACAGTTTCACAAATTCCCTCCGCTTCCTGTTAAGATATTAGCGCCCAGTAATTGTCGCTCTATATAAATGTGGAGCCTCGGCAGCGAACGCGCGCCCTGTAGTAATTGTGAGTTGTCTTGACGCTAATTACATAGGGGAGCCTGTTTAATTGCCAGTTAAATTGACTGTGTGTGTTTTCTCTAATCTGTGTTTCCGGGCAAGTTGGATGACATCAGCTCCTCGTTGGACTAAGCATGAATTTGGAAGACCCGCAGAGGCTGCTGCGGGGGAAAAGTGAGGCTGGTGGAGGGCGGGTGGGGAAGGGCGGCCAAAGACAATGGGACTGTTGTGTGGTTCACGGGAGCCAGCCCGGGTCTCCTGGAAGTTGAGGAAAGGAAGACGACCTGGAGGAGACTCCAGGGAGGGCTCCAAAGGGCAGGACGTGCATCAGCTGAGTCCCTCCTGACTGCATCCCTCACTGGCTGTGCCTGCATGTTTCCCTCCAGACCTCTGCTGAGGCTGGTCCTTCTGTCTGGAGTAAGGGTCCCAGTCCTTGGCACCCTCCACCCTCTAACTCCACGTCTGTAGTGTCATTTAATGCCACCTTTTCCACGAAGACTTTCTCGATTTCCCAGTTGGAAGAAAGGATCCTCTCTGGTCTAAACCCCCAGAACTTCTCTGTATACTCCTGAGTTCATGCCCACATTCTTCCTTGTATTTGAACTGAGAATCAAAATATGAGTTCCCTGAAGACAGGTCATGCCTCCTCCAGAGAGAGAGCTTAGCAACAGAAGGCAGGAATGAGGACAGAGGGGGAGACAGGAGGAGGAGGAGGGAAACAGGAGGAGGGGGAGGAGGAGGAGAGGTGGCAGAGGAAGAAAAACAGGAGTAAGAATAGCAACTTATACTTTTTTGTGGTGTGTGTGTGTGTGTGTGTGTGTGTGTGTGTGTGTGTTCACACACCAAGCACTGTTCTAAGTACCTCATCCTTGTTAATTCATTTAATCTGCCCCATAATTCTGAAGTAGGTACCATTATCAGCCCCATTTCACAGATGAGGAAACTGAAGACTCTGAAAAGCTAAGCAACTTGCTAACAAAGCTTAAGTAGTAGATCCAGGACTACCTGTGAGCTTTCAACTCCAGGGCTGAGCTATCTTGAAGGAGGGAAGGGAGGGTGGGAAGAGGGAGGCAGGGAGTGGGAGGGGGAGGCAGGGAGAGGGGAGGAGGGAGAGGAGGAGAGTTGAATTCCATAGCATGAGTTCTCCTGATGTTTAAAAACCTCTCCAGCCTTCCACACACGCTTTCTCCTTAGCTCAAAAGCTAAATTAGAGTGGATTGCACTCTCCTCACTTTCGTAATTTAGATAAAAGTAAAATTTTGTCTGAGAGCAGAAGCAATTATAGCGCGGGTTTTGTGATTAACTTGATTAACAGTGTTTCACTCTAAAAATGATCCCCCCTCCCTTTGCTGGCATACTGTAATCAGAGCCCCGTCTTTCAACTGTGGTACAGCTGCTCTTTCTCTCCCCCACTCCCCAAAAAGGATTTTGACATAAATACTTATTAGGGAGGACCCTAGGCTGTGGCTGGGACAGTTGAGCAAAGAAGAGGAAAACGTCTCTCTCCACATTAGCATCTGTAGCCCGTTAAAAGGCTGTCGCCCGCTACCCCGGTTACTGACGAAGATCCCAATTATGCAGCAATGAAATATACATACGTGATACAGGAGGGCTTATACATTTTTAATTTTTTTTTCAAAGAGAAAACGTTCAGAGAAAACTCTAATTAGAGATTTCAGTTCTTTAAGAGGAAAATGATATGTGGTTTCAAGAGATTATTTGGGGTTATCGGTGGGCAATTGTGAATCCTTCCAATCTCAGGTTTCTGCTCCTGGGCAAGGGACTGGAGTGGACTGGGAGGTTATGGAAATGCTGGGCTTTCTGCCTGATGAGCTTTGAGATTGGAATCCCAGGTGGGTTTGGGGCTCAGCCACCACCTCCCCTGGGACACTCCTCTGGGCTCCCAGGACTCACACTCTCTTCTGTTCCCTGACTCTTTTTTTTTTTAATGTTTATTTATTTTTGAGAGAGAGAGACAGAGCATGAATGGGGGAGGAGCAAAGAGAGAGGGAGACACAGAATCCGAAGCAGGCTCCAGGCTCTGAGCTGCCAGCACAGAGCCCAGCGTGGGGCTTGAACTCACGAACTGTGAGATCATGACCTGAGCCGAAGTCGGATGCTCAACCAACAGAGCCACCCAGGTGCCTCTGTTTCCCCAGTTCTGAGGCCAGCTTCCTACCAGCCCTGCCCAGACCTTCCAGACCACCAGGGTAGCAGCTGCTACTTCAGAGTCCCCACTGCCAGCCAGGAGCTCCACAGAATCCTCTAGACTAACCAGACCTACCAGCCCAGAGGTAGGATTTGCTATTACCTTCGTGGTGGCAGATAATGAAATGAGCTTTAAAAGCTCAGGTCGCTTATCCAGGGCCACACAGCACTCAGTGGTGGATCTGTATTTGAACCCATGCGTGTGGCTCCAGAGCCCCAGCTTACTCCCCCTGGCTGTTCAGAAGCCCGAGAATCACAGTGTTACATCTCAGAGGGACTGTGGAGAGGGGTGACCATCCCACTCAGCAGCAGTGGAAACTGAAGCAGCAGAGGAAAGTGTCTGGGGCCACAGAGCCTCCAGTCTGAGGTAGGCCTGGCTCCCCAGCCCCTCCACTTGGGGTCAGACCAGCTCTGTCCAGCCTTCCTCTGTACTGACCGGTATGAACTGAATTTTGTCCCACCCCCACCAGTTCAGATGTTGAAGCCATAAGCCCTAATATGACCGTATTTGGAGATGGGGGTCTTCAAGGAAGAGATTAAGGTTAAATGAGGTCATGAGGGTGGGGCCCTAATCCAACAGGACTGGTGTCCTTATAAGAAGAGGGGACACCAGACGTGTGTGCATACAGAGAAAAGGCCACGTGAGGACAGAGTGAGAAGGTGGTCATCTACAAGCCAGGACAAGAGGTCATACCAGAAACCAGCTGGCACTTTGATCTTGGACGTCTGGCCTTCAGACATGCAAGAAAATGAGTTTCTGTTGTGGAAGCCCCCAGTCTGTGGCATTTTGTATGGCAGCCGGACTCCTTTTCCTGGAATCCACAGGCTTTTCCTACAGATGTGTCTGCTATGGCTGGATCGTCTTTAAAACCTTTCCAGACCCTCCAACACCACTGTGAGCACAAAAATCCCACACATTACAACTTCCCCCCTTCCGTGCCTCTGCAGTTTATCTAGAGTTTCTCACTAAAATGGAGTTTCTGCAAATTCCATGTCACTGATGCACTAAGATTTTTTAGTGTATCTTTATCTCCCATTTATCCTCCACGCAGGCAATCAAATCTGGAAACTTAGAGCCTTCTCTCTTTCTTACTCCATGCATCGTGGCAGCATTCTCCAGGGGACGGCAAAGCAGAAGTGACGGGGGCACATATCACCAAGAGGAACTCTGGGGCTACATTGGGTTGAAATCCCAGTTCAGGGGCGCCTGGGTGGCTCAGTCGGTTGGGCGTCCGACTTCGGCTCAGGTCACGATCTCGCGGTATGTGAGTTCGAGCCCCGCGTCAGGCTCTGTGCTGACTGCTCAGAGCCTGGAGCCTGTTTCAGATTCTGTGTCTCCCTCTCTCTCTGCCCCTGCCCCATTCATGCTCTGTCTCTCTCTGTCTCAAAAATAAATTAAAAATGTTAAAAAAAAATTAAAAAAAAAAAAAAAAAAGAAATCTCAGTTCAGCCCCCTGGTCAGGTGGGTGGCCTTGAGTAACTTCACTGACCTCTCTGGGCCTCAGTTTCCCCATCTGTAACTCTCTGGGCCTCAGTTTCCCCATCCGTAAAATGGGGATGGTAATAATTGTACAGACCTCACGGGATTGAAGTTAAATCAGGTTACTCACTGAAAGCACATAGACTAGAGGACAGAGTAAACCCTCTATGGAAGCATGGTCATTGTCACTGCACAAATGCTTGGGCTGAGCTGTATGACACAGTCCTTCTGCAGGTTTAAGCTGCAGCTACATACGTTCCAACCGAATATCTGTTGAACACTCAATAGATATTAGATGCTGCATGTCACAGACGCCACTAGGGTAAGTGCATATGGACGGCGACGCCCAGAGAGGGCCGGGCCACACCTGGCAGAGAGAGAGAACAGTGCAGGGATTCAAACCCAGGCCTCCTGGTTCTCAGCCTCCTGGACACGCAGACGTCCCTGGCAGCCTGAGCCACATCTCTGAGCCCCCAGTCCAGCTCCTTCTCCACTGCACCTCCCTCCTCGTGCCCAGATGGAGGCAGACAGCCTGCAGGTTGAGAGACAGGGCTGGCAGAATTTTCATCCTCTTCTTCCCTGTCCCACCATCCCGGAGGGGCCCACAGGGGTCCATCTCTGCCACACGAGCCCTCGGGCCTCATCGGCCCCCTCCCATCCAGCCCTCAGCTGGCCTCCTGATTTCCCATCCTGTGCCACCAGCCTCCTTCCTGCCTTTCCTGGGGCGGGCTCAGGCCTGGCACCACTCCAGAACGGCTTAATCAGAATAAATCCTGAGAAAGCACATGTATTATTTATTCCAGCAAAGGTTAAATAATTTGATGAATTTCTCAGGACGCTGCCGGAATGCTGATGGCCTCTTGGAAAACACACACACACACACACACACACACACACACACACACACAAACAGAAACCCAACGGATTTCTCTCCATACACGCACACACACACATACATGCACATGCAGCAGCTACTGTCACCTGTCCCATGTCACTTGCCCCATGTTGGCTCACACAGGAAACAGGATGGGCAGCCCCCAGTAACGCCAGCTCTGGGCCCCTGGAGAGGACATAGATTTTCCTTCTCGCTGCCTGGAGATGACGGCTCCGCCCCCTGGCCCCTCTGGCATGATGCATTATCTAGAGCTGACTGTGCCTTTGATTCTGCAAATGGCCAAGGAAAGCCTATTGATTTACAGGCCCAAATGATGGCCTTGCCTGAAACATATTTGTTTATGGGGCTCCTTGCGCTGCAGGCTCTGGGGCTGTTGAAATCAAGGAAGGGACTTTCGGGGAGACAGGACAGCATTGGGAGAAGCCCCTGCGTTGGTGACTGAGACTTCTTGCCCTTCTTGCCCACAGCTGCTACCGCGGGTTGGCTCACCTGAGTCAAGTGGGGAGGCCCGAAATAGAGGCGAGTTGGAACAGGTAACAGGTAAGCTCTGTTCTCATTCTCCTCTTTCCTTCCTCTTCTTCCCCTTATCCGGCTCCCCTTCTCCTCCTATTCCTCCTTCTGGCTGTAATCGTGGCTGCCGTTCACCTCCAAGTGCATGTGCCAAGCATGGGGCTGAGCGTTTTATGCACATCACGTCCTGAAATCCTCCCAACAGCCCCGGTGAGCTGGGCACTTGCATTTAAATCTCCATTTAAGAGATAAATCGTCCTGGAGAGGTTCAGTGAGTTGCCAAAGGGCACAGAACCACCAGGGAGAGCCAGGCTTCTCACCGCCTCTCTGGGCACCAGGCCCATACTCCTTGGGCTCCGCCATGCAGACAGAACAGGGAAAAAGCGTGGGCCTTGGAGGCAGATGACCGAGGGGGAGAACGTGTTCTCCACGTGCAGCTGTGTGGTGCTGCGAAGGTTTCCCGGTGCCCCGTACCTGGGAAATGAAGATGACCAGTGTCCCTACCTCATAGGGTTGGGCTGAGGACTGAATGGGTTCATACCATGAAGGATGCTCAGAGCAGTTCCTGGCACAGAGTCAGAGCTGAGCACTGTTTTAGTACCACTGTGTTCCCTGTGCGACTTTGGCTTAGCAGCCACACCCCCCACAAACTTGACACATGCTTCTCTGTCAAATAGATTCATCCAGTCCTTAATTCCCAAACAACCCATTTTACAGACAAGGAAAAAGAAGTGTCAGAGAGGTGTGGTGGAGGGTCTGGTGGTTTCAGAGCACCCCTTGGGGAGGCAGCAGAAGTGAAGATGAGGGGTGCAGTCATTGGGGCGCAGAGACCTGAACAGGAGTCACGGCTCTGGCCATTCTGTGGCAGAAGCAGGGGACCGAAGCTCTGGCTGTCTGACCTTTGATTTCTCTTCAGGGAAAAAATGGGGGGGGGAAATACCACCTATATCATAAAGTTATTCCTTCCGTGGACCTGGCACTGGACTAAACACCGCACAGGCATTTTCAGACTTGACCTTGTGCGTGTGGATGTCACGCTGTGCCTGGGACGTGGTACTCAGCAGATGGCGGCTGCCACCTTCCCTGCTGAACTGCCCTCCTGGCCACCCCAAGTCTGCCATCCCAAAAGCTCCCTCCCTCTGCCTCCTTGCTTCTGGGGGTTCTGCACCCCTCCTCCCCACTTCTGCTCCCGCTTAACCTCCCCATCCCATCCCCCTCCCCCAATAAAACTCATTCTCATTTTCTACTCTAGTGTTGCCTTTTACTTTTCTTCTGCTTCTTCAGCCCTTTGGATGTGACCGTGGAGACCGCCCTTTGGTGTGCAGCCTGCTGTACTCAGGAACACTGCCTTCCATCCCACTGTGTTTGGTGCTCTGTTCCCTGGCAGAGAACAGATGTGTCTTCCTTTGCTTTGCCTGGGTGGAGCAGGGGTGGGGGTGGAGGTCAACAGATGCTCTATGAACCTGTGAGCTTCTGAGGATAGAGGCTGGACGCTTCATAAGCCTCCCCCCAGACCAAGTGCTCCTCCAAGACAGGCACAGGGTTCACCTCTCTGTTTCTGGCAGCCCTTCAGGGGCTCAGCACACAGTAGGTGTCCAGAAAATGTTTGCCAAGCCCCCAGCTAAGCCTGGACCCAGGGCCCCCAGTGTGGTTCCCCCAGCAGTTAATCTTGCCAAACAACATCTTGCCCTGGACACAGGGGATGTGATTTATAGAATTAGAAGCATATACTGGAGTAATTTCAGAATGTGGTCTTTCAGTGTATTTGTGTTAGTGACGAATACTACTGAGAGCTGCCTCATGAGGTAGAACTCAATGTTAATCCACTGGTCATGCAGTCAGGGCCGCAGCTCACTGAGAGGCATCCAGATTATTTAAAGCCTGTGGTGGCTTCTTTCCATGATTTCAGTCATCCATGAAAGGTGAGAAGAAATGGTGGAAAAGCTACCAAAATGAATACGGAACAACTGTCAGAACAGTGTTAGTCCATGGGGATTGCTTCTAACTCTGGGTGAATAACATGTATACCCAACTTTCCACCCATTCATATATACATCCACCCACTCATCCACCCACCCACCCACCCACTCATCCACCCATCTACCCATCCACGCATCTACTCATTCACCCATCTAACCACCTATCCAGCCATTCAGCCACTCACAAGATGGATGATGGGTCAGCTGCAGTTCCTGTTTGCCACAATTCATTGGCCTGAATGCTTCAAAAGGATTATGAGACCCCTGTATTAGTCAGGTTGGGCTGCCATAACAAAATACCACAGATTCAGTGGTTTAAGCAATGTATTTTCTCACGGTTCCGGGGACTGGAAGTCTGAGATCAGGGTGCCAGCATAGTTGAGTTCTGTTCCCTCTTCCTGGCTTCCTCTCTTCCTGGTCACACAGCCTTTCCTCAGTACATGTGCATGAGGAGAGAGAGATCTCTTTCTCTTCCCCTTCATAATTATAAGGCCACCAATCCTATCAGGTCAGGACCTTACCCTTATCACCTCATCTAACCTTAATTGCCTCCTAAAATCCTATCTCCAAGTTCAGTCACATTGGGGATTGGGGCTTCAACACAAATTTGGGGGGAACACAATTCAGACCATAGCAACCCTCAAGGAATATCTTGTTAAGTCCTCTCTTCCCATGCTCATAGCCTAGCAGGATACAAATGAAAAAAACATCTGCTCACCTACTATTTGGCCTTGACCAATTCTATCCCAAATACAATGGGAAGTAAGAAGAGCAGGATGGAATATTTGGAGGCAAGCAGATACGGATTTAATTCCAAGCTCTGTCATTCAGCTGGATAAAAGACAGCATTTAATCTCTCTGCACCTTAGTTTCTCCATCTGTAAAACGGGGGTAATTATGACACCTATTTCATAAGATGAGATCCTTTATGTCAACTGCACAGCATAGCTTCTAGAACAGAGTAGGCATTTAACAAATGGCAAAGCCGACTATTATGAGGGGGGCCCATGCCTAGGAAAGAACATTTCGTAAAGGTGAGAGGCATCTGAGTATAGTGATTAAGGGAGTGAACTCTAGAGCCAGACTTCCAGAATTTAAATCCTAGCTTTGCCTCTTCGTGTTGAATGACCTGGGGCCCGTGCCTCTGTTTCCTCATCTGGAAATACGAAGCCAATAACAGCAGTGTATCTCATGAGAATGGTATGACTTAATACCTCCAAGTTCTTCAGACAATAAAAATAACAACTATTGGCTGTGATGATCTGAGAACCAAGGAATCGTGACTGATCTCTAGGGGGCAACGCTGCTTCCCTTTGGATACACTTTGTTAATTTACAATAATTTTTATTACCTTCCGCCACTTGCTGGTGTGAGACATGGGTCGCTCCCTGAGGCACATCCCCGAATCTTCCCTCCCTCTGCGCGTCACCCTGTGAGCTCTGCCTGGGCCAGGAGCACAGGCCCCAGGGCAGACCCCCTAAGTACCCTGGATCCCACTACAGCCAGTGGGCCAGGCCCCAGCGGGAAGGTATGATTGGAGAGACTGCATGCTGTTCCCCCTTTTTAATTACTGCTTCCTTAATTGAGTCACAAGTGGTGTTTGTGTTGCCATCAAACCCATGAGGACCTTGTTGTTTATGTGAATGACTCTCAGTGGAGTGACAGCTCCGAAATGTGAGATGTTCTGTTTGTACCAATTTTAACAAAGTGGCGGGTTTTGGCTACACATTTCCTTCTTAACACGTGGCCTGGGAGCTCATAAAAGGGGCTGGTCTTCCCCCTGCAAAGAATGACATGAAACAGAAAGGAACCCTAATGGCACAGGACCCTGGAACCATGGGACGTTGGAGCCATGGAACCTTAGAGTCTTTGAACCATGGAAGGTCTCCCATCTGCGGCTCGGATGCTCCTAGAGATGGTGAGCTTTGTATCTTACAAGACAGCCCATTCCCTGCCAAGACCACTGGCTGTGGAGATGATCTTCCTTGCTCATTAAGCTCCTTTCTGCATTTCACTGACACTAGCTGAGTCTTCTGGAATAGTCCTACCTAGAGAGGCGGTTGGAATGGAAGACAGTTGGAGGGGGCCAGGATACACTGAGATGTACACTGTCTTCCTTTCTGTTAAGTCAATAGCTATAAACTAAGCCTTACTAGGGTCTGGGCTTGTGCTGGCAGCCACAAGGGAGGACAAAAGGAGATTCCAACAGGGCTTTGTCCTTGAGAAGTTCCCACTCAAGCTGGCAAGAACAGCAGTGGTACTTGAGAGAATTAAGAACCGGGTCTGGTGGCATATATTCCACACGTAACCAGGACAGGAAGTCAGGGAAGGCTTCCTGAAGGTGGGGGGGGGGGGGTAGTGTAAACTGGGCCATGAGGGATGAGCACAGTGAGGGAGGATGGGGAGGAGGAGGAGGGGTGAAGGAAACAGGCAACATCTCTAACCCTCAGTGGGTCAAACGCAGTCACATCCTGTGCACTGTCCCCGCACACGCCCCCTGAGACCCTGGCCAGCCACCAACCCAGAAGGGGGCTGTGTCTGTGAAGCGTCACATTTATTTACTTATTTTTTCAGTTTATGAAAAGATAATTCAGGAGACATTATTTCAATCAGACCCCTGTGCAGTTTAGGACTGCTAATGCTTCCTCTATTAAAAAGGTGTGGAATAATTAGGGTGCTGATGAAGACTGGGGGCAAACTCAGGAGAAATCCATTACCCGGCGCTCAAGGCTTCTCCTGTCCCCTCCGTATCCCCGAGTGACAAATTAACATGAAACAGAACAACGGCTGCTAACACTTAGAGCACATTTAGCTCAGATTGGAAGCTAGGATTTTTAGAAAATGAAGAGTTTCATGGCTCAACCTTGGAACAATTTGGGATCGCAGAAAGGAGCCAGAAGAGAGTGAGCAGTGCATAGCCCAGGGATGAGGGGAGGCACAGGAGCCTCAAGGCCCTGGAGCCAGCACTGGATTTGGGGGAGAGGTCTGGGTTTTAATCCTATGGACTTGCAGTATGACCTTGGGGTACCACAACCTTCTATTTGGGGACAGTGAAAGAGAGAGCCTCACTGGAGGGAAGAAACAGGGAAGACTTCAAAAAACAGAGAAATAGGGGCACCTGGGTGGCTCAGTCGGTTAAGCGTTTGCCTGATTCTTGGTTTTGGCTCAGGTCATGATCTCATGGTTCATGAGTTCAAACCCCGCATTGAGCCCTGCACTGGGCTCCATGCTGCGGGTGCAGAGCCTCTTTGGGTCTCCCTCTCTGCCTCTCTCTCTCTCTCTCTCTCTCTCTCTCTCAAAATAAATAAATAAAATTTAAAAAAACCAGAAAAATAATAGTAATTAACAGTCACTAACATTTCTTATGAGCCAGGCAATATTCAAAGGGTTTATTTGTACGAATTCATTTAAACCCCCAACAATTCCCCCAGAGGTAGGTACTATTATTATCCCCATTTTAAAGATGAAGAAAATTGAGGCACACAGAGCACATAAGTGACCCGGGAGGGGCAGAACAGAAATAGGAACGTAGACATAACTCTAGACACTGTTGTGGCCAGAACTGGGAGTCCCCAGAACAGAGGAATATGGCACAGCCCATGAAAGGCTTTCAAAGTCCGGTGTTATGGGCTGAGTGTTCCCACCAAAAAGATGTTGAAGTCCTAACCCCAGAACATGTGCCCATGACCTTCTTTGGAAATAAGGTATTTGATGACCTTTGGTTAAGGTAAAGTCATGAGGGATGGGGCCCTAATTCAATGTGACTGGTGTCCTTGTGAAAAGGGGAAATTTGGCCCCAGAAACTGACACACACAGAGGGTGATGTGAAGACAGGAAGAATGCCATGTACCAGCTGAGGATCGCCCAAGGCTCCTGGAAGCTAGGAGAAAGGGCGTGACGTGCTCCTTCCTAAACCTCAGAAGGAACCAACTCTGTCAGCACCATGATCTCGGACAGACTTCCAGCCTCTGGGACCATGAGACGATAAATTACCGTTGTTCACGCTGCCCAGTTTGGGGTACTTCCCAACAGCAGCCCCAGGAGACGAACACAACAGGAGAAGGAGATGAGTCCTGGGGACTTGGGCAATAGGGAGCTATTGCAGAATTCTGAGCGAGGGAATCACATGCAATTGGCATTTTTGGGATTTTTTTTAACGTTTATTTACTTTTGAGGGGCGCCTGGGTGGCTCCGACTTAAGCATCTGACTTCGGCTCAGGTCATGATCTCGCGGTCCGTGAGTTCGAGCCCCGAGTCAGGCTCTGTGCTGACAGCTCAGAGCCTGGAGCCTGTTTCAGATTCTGTGTCTCCCTCTCTCTCTGACCCTCCCCCATTCATGCTGTCTCTCCCTGTCTCAAAAATAAATAAACGTGAAAGAAAAATTTAAAAAAAATGTTTATTTACTTTTGAGAGAGAGAGAGAGAACACACACAAGTGAGGGAGGGGCAGAGAGAGAGGGAGACACAGAATCCAAAGCAGCCATCAGCACACAGCCAGACGCGGGGTTCGAACTCACAAACCACAAGATCGTGACCTGAGCCAGTCAGACACTTACCCTACTGAGCCACCCAGGCATCTGCAACTGGCGTTTTCAAAAGATCACTCCAGTGGTATGCAGACCCAAGGTCTGGAAGGGTGGAAATTGGGGAGGCAGGAGAAGAGCCACCACTATCATGTGTGAGATGGTGTGAGAACCGGCCAGGGGCTATGTGGGGACTGTGGGGGTGGGGTGGAGCAGAAACCATGAGATGGTCAACAGGAAAGGGATAGTGCCCCCTTTCAGGGCTGCAATAATAATGACGTTAAATAACTGTATTCACTAAATCAACTGCCTGCTTTCATCGCTTCATTCCCCAGGGAAGACTGAAATGCTCTGAGTTAATATCTGAAAGAAAAAAAAATGAAATTCAGGGATCAAACAACTTTTTTGATGAGGGAAGTGTTATTTCTACCAAGCTAAGACATCAAAGCCTGTGAATAGCGCTTTTTAGGTAATATTAAAGTGGGCTCTAAATAATGTTTGAATATTTCTCTGCTTTTCCCCAGGGATCATAGACAATCTATCCTAGAGGAAAAACACCAGTGATGCCCCAAGCCAGCCTCCTCTCCAGAAGACCAGTAGGTTTCCCTGGAATACAACCCTTGTGAAAATGTAGCTGAAATCACATTTAGCAGCCCAAGCATTAAAATTCACTGTTCTAGGCATAACATGCATTTCTGTAGATTACATTGGCTAAAAGCCTGACAAATAATTCAGCTATGTTTTGACAATTCTATTCACTTAGATGACCCTTGTATTAGGAGATATATCTGCATTATGGCAAAGTCACCTATCATGTGAGTTTCTGAAAAGAAAATCCCATTTCATCATTGATTCCTGCAAGTGGTAAATAACTTTCTAATTTACTTGTAATAGTTAGCCCCTGCTGTGTAACAAACCACCCCAAGACTTAGTGACTTATAACAACAACCATTTTATTATTGCTCGTGAGTCTGTGGGTCAACCAGGCAATTCTATAGTTAGCTAGTAGGTTGGTTGAGGGGCTAGAGTGAGCAGTGGAAACTAGTCATGTGTCTCTACCCATCCAATAGGCTGGGCCAGGCTCGCTCAGGTGGCCATAGTTTCAGGGCTCTAAAATATATTTTGCAAGCCTCTGCTTGTGCCATATCCCCTAATGCCCCATTAGCCAAAGCAAATCACATAACCACACCCAATTTCCATGTGGAAAGAGAGATTTTGCCTCTAGATGGGTGGACAGGTAATGTCACTTTGCAGGTGGGTACGCTTACAGGGATGGAAGAAGTTTGGACCAAGCTTGCAATCTACCATACTCTTTCTCCTCCTTGTAAAAATAAAGGAGACCAGCATATTGTAACATCTTCTGTGCCAGCAAGGGTCTTTATAATTTATGCCTCATTTAACCAGAGAAGTTATGTAATTCCTTAAGATCACACAGCTAGTCATCACTGGAGCCAAGATGCAGTCTCAGGACCACTGGAACCTAAATCTTATACTATTCATTTCTGTCTACCGGTTGTGGAGTTGATCGTTTTTGGGTTCTTAGAGCACATTATTCAACCCTTCACTATATTTTAGTCAGTTAGTTTCTGTTCTGTTTTCTCCAGTGTTCATCATCCAATCTTCACCTGCTTACCTCCAGTGACGGGGAGCTCACTCTCTGTCTTGACAACCTACTTAGAGTTGAAAGCTCAATCTATTACAAGCTTCTTTAAAATCAAAATGAGATGCTAAAAAACCTAGGTGTTTGAGGAGAGTTGACAAAGTTTTGTTTAAGTTTTCTTTTCTGCTCTGAAATCTACAGTTTATCTTTGTCAGCTGTCTGGTTTTGTAATTGTGGTTATCTTTGTTCTGCGTTATTTGGAAAATGCAATTTGCATTGAAAGAACCAACACAGGAAACTTTTGATTAGCTAGGTGAGGATTTTTTTTTCCTTAAAGGAAAGAAAGATAAGAAAACAAATGTTTAAAAAGGCTTATTTATAAAACAGGAACAACAATAATCACCTCCCTGGAACTCCTGGGGCAAATTTACTTGAGGTTTTCTCTGAAGTATGCATTCTGGGAAGGCAGGGGCTGTGTGCAGGGGATGATGTGCGTGGAATCATTCATTCATTCATTCATTCATCAATCATGAAAAGAGGTTACTATATTCAAGACACTCTACTGGATAAAGTAGGGAGTATATGAATTATATGCAGCCCTGACTCAAGACTTTCTAGAGCCAAGAAGGGGAATAAGGCAGATGAATCTGACCTGAGGAAAAAGGTGCCAGGGGCTTGTTAAAGGAACAAAGTGCAGCAAGGGCTCTGAGGAGGATGTGATTACATCCAGGGGGATCCAGTCTGGGTCTTTCCCCTCCATCTGAAGGCAGGAAACTGCTCATTACACCCCGCATGAGATTATTAAGCCTGGCCGTTGAGGGCCACCCTTCTCTGAAAGCCCCTCCAACAACGAAAACACACACAATGTGAAATCTCGAAAGTCAAGGCTGTTCCTACACAAATTCAAAACTCAAAAGGACCCAGAGAGCAGCAACCCTGCGGTCAGCCTCCCGTGGACGGAAGGAGCCGTTCTGGGTGGTGGAGACTCAGGAAAATCAGCACCGGGACCGGGGCACTCCGCGGGCTTCTTCAGCCTCCTCCCTGCAGATGGTTTTGGATGTTCTCTCAATAAAAATTACCACTGGGCAAACACAAATAAACTTAACGGATTTAACTGACAGAGTTAAACAAGCAGAAGATAGGATTTCTCTTAATGAGAATAAACTACTTGCATATGAAAAAGATTTAAAACTGAGGCTCCAATAACTAACTCACCAGAAACTTGGAACAGATTCACAGAATTGGATGGGGAGAGGGGGAGCCCACCAGGCAGGAAAACTCCATCTGGAAACTGGGTGCCTGTTGAAGGACAAGGCCATGCGGCAGGAGGCGTGGGAAAGGCACGGATGGGAAATGGGTCCAGCCCCTGCAACTGACAGGCAGATCAATAGATACCAGCAAAGAGTTTAAGCAGGGGACAATTAAATTAAGTCTGTGCCTTTGAAAGATCACTCTATTCCCTGCATGAGGGGAGGCAAGGAGACCAGTTAGAAGGAGGCTGTCAGGCTGGGAGGTGATACAGTTTCAGGTTTGGGTTTTTTTTAACTTTTTTTTTTTTTTTTTAAGAGAGAGCATGAGGGGGGCGAGGGGCCAAGAGAGAGAGGGACATAGGATCCAAGGTGGGCTCTTCACTGATAGCAGCGAGCCCGAAGCAGGGCTTGAACTCACAGACCGTGAGATCATGACCTGAGCTGGTCAGACACTCGACCGACTGAGCCACCCAGGCGCCCCGATACAGTTTTGGGTTTAAGAGTAATGGCAGAACCTGGCCACTGTCACTTCCTAGCTGGTAAACCTGGTCTTTACCTTATCATTTGGTGCTTTAGATACAAGGTTTGTATGAGGATTCTAGGAGGTAATATTCATGTTTTGCTTATTCATTCAACAAATATTTCCCGAGAATCTACCAGGGGCCGGGTACTGTTCACAGCACTGAGGATGCAGTAGTGAACAAGATTGACTTGGCCCTGCCCTTGCACCGTGATGTTCTCGTGCACCTTAGGTCCTAAGGTAACGGTCTGAGTTTTTTGGTTTGCAATTAACAGAAACCCAACTTGCTTAAGGCATTGACTGGTTCCCACAGTTCAGTGCATAATGAGGTAGCCCACTCAGGCCGAGGAAGAGCTCTAGGGACCAGGGTTTTGGCATCTGGAACCAAGGACTAAATTCTGAACCATCTACTCTCCCTCTGCATCTGAGTCTCGTCTCTGCCTCTCTACACATTGGCTCCTTTCTCTCGTACGACAGAGAAGTTTTCCCAGTGTGGTGGAGACATGACCACCAGCAGCCCCAGGTTCACAAGCCCAAAAAGGAAGGTGCCTCCTTCTCCCAGCATCTGAATGGCAATGCCAGAGAAGGTCCCTCTAGACGCTGCTTGGGTCACCTTCCCACCTCATGAACTAATTAGTTATTGTTGCCAGGAGGATGGAGAAGCACGATTGGCCAGGCTTGGATCATACAGCCAGTGGTTGAGGTTTGTTCTGTGCAATCAATGGCTCCACCAGAAACACACGGGGAGGAAAGGAATGTTCTCCAATGGAAGGGAAGCAAGGAGACAAAAATAGCAGATGTCCTACCATGAAGAGCATCACCGAGAGTAAATGTGATAAGGGGTAGCTGGAAGTGGTGACAGTCCTTAGTAAGCAGTGGGAGAAGACCCAGGTTGTCTTTACCTGTTTCAATAATGGGAAACTGAAGCCCAGAGAAGGAGAGGACCTATCTTAGAAATGGGGATGTAATCTTCTTCGGAAAATCCAGTTTGTGGGGCGCCTGGGTGGCTCAGTCAGTGAAGCATGTGGCTCTTGATTTTGGTTCAGGTCATGATCTCATGGTCGTGAGATCAAGCCCCATGTCAAATTCCACATGGAGCCTGCTTGGGATTCTCTCTCTCCCTCTGCCCCTTCCCTGCTCGCTCGCTCTCTCTCAAAATACATAAATAAAAATAAACATTAGGAAAAAAAGGGAAACCCAGTTTGTAATCTTGGGTTTTCCTCTTTAACCAGCTGAGTTACCTGCAGATAGCTGCCTCCCACGGTGTCTGTATCTCATGCCCAGGTGGGGCCACTGCTGGCCACCCGGTGATGGTGATACGCACATAGACATCATAGGATTAAGTAAGAGGATGACTGCAGCTCACAAATATAGGGCAGAAACGGAACACTGGCAGCTGCAGCTGAGTCTGGTCCACAGATGTTTTGTTTGGCTCATCCAATGTTTGCAAAGAGTTGAGCCAACATTTAATAATTGGAAGATTTTACATTAAAAATGCAGATTTCTGGCTTCTCTTGAAAAAAAGTCAGGAGATCTGACAGCACCAGATCTAAATTTCCACATGGCAGTAACCAGCCGAGACGGAGTAGCAACTGTCCCTTACACAGGGCATGTGCCCTCCCATGCTTCAGTTCACCTCAGTCCCCACCACTCTCTACTGTCCCTAATACTGCGGCCCAGACACAGTCACCATTTCTCACTGTGCTTGCACTGTTGCTTTTGCTGTAGTAGAGAAACAGATCTCTCTGCTCGTTTCTCTTTCAAAATGGAAGATCAGGGGCACCTGAGTGGCTCAGTTCGGCTGAGTGTCCAACTCTTGATTTCAACTCAGGTCGTGATCCCAGGGTCGTGGGATCGAGCCTGCGTCAGGCTCTGTGCTGAGCGCAGAGCCTACTTGAGGTTCTCTTCCTCTGCCCCTCTCCCCTGCTTGCACTCTCTCTCTCTCAAAAAAAAAAGGAAAGTCAAAAGGAATGGGGGGGGGGTCATACAATTTTTCTTACATCCAGCCCACTTCCACCCCTGACCACCCTAGGCATTTCAGTTTGTGAATACTGCTGTGTGGGATTATTATTTATATTAGATTATTACTTCCCAACCAAGAGAACAATAGGGGGGCATGGTAGTAGCCTTTCTAGAAATAATAATAGCAAGCAATTTCTCAGCACTTATATGCCAGACACCATTTTAAGCCCTTTACATACAGTATTTCAGTGAACCCTCAAAACAACCCTATAAACTGGGTGCTATCATCATTCTCATTTATAAAGCAGGAAACTGAGGCACAGAGAGGTTCAGTAACTTGCCCAAGGTTAGCATTGTAGGGATCTGAACTCAGATCACCTGACCCCAGAGTCCAGGCTCTCAACCAGAAATTCTATTAAGATTGCTGGGGGGCGCCTGGGTGGCTCGGTTGGTTAAGCGTCTGACTTCGGCTCAGGTCATGATCTCGCAGTCCGTGAGTTCGAACCCCGCGTCGGGCTCTGTGCTGACCGCTCAGAGCCTGGAGCCTGCTTCAGATTCTGTGTCTCCCTCTCTCTCTCTGCCCCTCCCCTATTCATGCTCTCTCTCTGTCTCAAAAATAAATAAACGTTAAAAAAAAAAAAAAGATTTAAAAAAAGATTGCTGGTGCACGTATGTGTGTGGCTGAACACAGATGGTGTGTTCTTGCACGTATACACAAGTATAAGTCATCATGCTGTGGGTGGCAAGGGCAGGCCCACAGGACATCTGCACAGGAAGAACCACAATACCATGAGGTTGAGAACGGATTTCTGCTCTGGAAAGCAGAATGGCTGGATCTTAGTCATGACTCTACTGCCCGTTTGAGCCATCGCTCCAACAGGGTGAGCCTCATGTTTTCCATCTCTATGAGCAGGTAAAGGGTTTGGATTAAACTCATCTCTAAATAGTCTCCTGGCTCGACTGCTCTGTGATTCTCTGACTTTCCTCTCTTTCAAACTGTTACCCAGAGATGAACGGTGGCCAAGTCAGAGCCATGTGTCAGCTTGGAAAAGGCAGGGGCGCTTCGTCCAAGCCGGTGTCTCCATTTAGGCTGTGCCAGCAACCAGTGTGCCATTCACTACGGGGGAGTCCTGCCATTGCAAATTCTTAGCAGCTGGAGCCCAGGGACAGTGTGTGCCAAACTTCCAACCGGCTTGCCAACTTCTCCCAGGGGATTCTCTTGGAAAGCTGGAAGATATGTTCCTTAGCTACTTGGCTTCTGGTTGCAGGGAATTTTCCAGATTCTGAAAGAGTGATGGCCTGGCAGCCTGGAGACCTAAAACCTACTTCTGGCCCTTGTAGAGTGACCTCCTGACCTGTCAGTGCCCTCTTTCCCCATGTGACTTGCCCTCGTTGAGCCTCAGTTTCCTCACCTACCTTGCTTTGGAACTTTCAAAGTGCTATGCAAAAAGAAGAGATAATTGACATTACTTGCACAGAAGCCAATTTCCCCTTAAACTGACTGGACCGTGGACTACAGAGAGAATTCCACAGAGTGAGGAAGGGTAACATAGGCAGATGGAGCGCCGAGCCCCCTGCTAGACCTTGCGGGAGAGACTGCAGTGAGAGAGGCCGGATTCCCGTCACCTTCCCCTGGAAGCTGGCAAAGTGACCAAGAGCCCCAGGATATCCATGCTCTACTCCCTACCACCTGTGAATGAATATATCAGGTTATAATGGGAAAGGGACTATTTTTTTTAAAGACAGGGAAAGAGAGAGAGAGAGAGAGCAGAGGAGGGGCAGAGGGAGAGGGAGAGAGAGAATCTTAAGCAGGCCCCACGCCCAGCACAGAGCCTGACTCAGGGCTTGATCCCATGAACCTGGGATCATGACCTGGGCCTATATCAAGTCAGATGCTTAACCAACTGAGCCACCCGGGTACCCCAAAAGGGACTTTTTAAAGTAGTGAGGTTTTCCCAGATTACTCAAGTGGCCTAATGTAGCCACATGAGCCCTTAAGAGCTGAGCACTCTCTCTGGCTGGAATTAGAGAGACACAGTGAAGAAGAAAGAGATACCGGCAGCATGAGAGGGACTCGGCCTGCCATTGCTGGATGGAACCATATGGAAAGCAGCCGCAGAGAATGCAGGCAGCCTCTGGCAGCAAAGACCCAGTGCTGGCTGACAGGCAGCAAGGAAATGGGGACTCAGTCCTACAGCCACAAGGAACTAAATTCTGCCAACAACCTGAATGGGCTTAGAAGCATAATCTGCCCTGGAGTTTCCAGATGAGAGCCCAGCCCAGTCCCCACCAGGTGAGACCTTCAGCCGAAGAGCCAGCTGGGTATGGAGCCCAGACTTCTGGCCCACAGAACTGTGAGATAATAAATGGGTGTGCTTTTAGGATGCTCATTGTGTGGAAATTTGTTATGGCAGCACTAGAAAATAGCTACAGACCTCTCTGTCTCAGGTTGAGACCACTGAGAGAGAAAATGGCAGCATATGGCCTCATGAGCTTCTATGTGGGTCGGGAAGTAGGCTCAGAAAAGGACAGCAACAGTTACTGGCTTAACTAAAGCGGTGGTCAGATGGGAAGACGAAAGAGCAAGGACAGTGCCCTCTATGGGGGGGCTTTTTCCCAGTCCCCACAAGCACACCCACGTTCAATGCCAAGGAGAGCATCTGGGGGCTTGAATGACCCTGCTGAGAAGACAGAGAGGGGTGTGTCACGGGAGAGCAAGATCTTTAGATGCTGGAAGCATCTCTGGGTTTGCGAGCATTCCAGGGAATCAATACCCTCTTCAATGAACATGATAAATGATTGCACTAATATTTCTCATTTTCCCTCTATTACATATTTCCTTTATGTCTGAAAGGCTACAGAGTCAAAATCGGAAATGTAAATGACCAGAAACAGAGGATGCTTGTAGGATGAAATTCTTCCCCATAATCACAAAATTATGACAAATCAGGCCCCACTGCCAACTCCCCCTTTGTTGCATTTTTATACCATGAAGCCTAGGCTGAAAGGGCTTTGAAGGAACAGGGCGGCTACAGACTTCTATGCTGACTCAGTTCAGGCTAACAAGCATTTATTTCACACCTACTATGTGCTCCACGCTCTGCAAGGAATAAGGAGGTAGGATAGGGCATTTAGAAAATCATGGTGGAGCTGAAGTTTTGTACCTGAAGGGGAGCAGTTCTGTCACTGACCTGATCTCATCATGACCACTTTTGTCTTAAATCAGCAAAGATCGAAACAGAACTGTACTTCTTAGCATTCATACATTCACATGTGCTGTTTCTGTCCTCAGGCTTGCATTTCCCTACTCAGACCGCCAGCCCTCGTTGATCTGTTGGGACTGCTAGTCTATAGTCTTTAAAAGTCTCAACATTGTACTCGCCCTTGGACTCTGCAATTTGCCTTCTGGAAATTGATCCTTTAGACATAACTATGGATGTGCACAATGATGCATGTCTAAAGTTATTCATCCCAGGTTGAAAACTACCTGGATACCCACCAATAGAAAATAATTGGTTACACAAATTATCATGTATCCATAACGTGGAATATCTATGTGGCCATTCAAAATGACGTTGATCCATGTCTATTGTTATGGAAACAGAGTCATCTTGTAATGCTGGAAGGAATCTTGTCTACAAAATAATACAACAATATCACAGTTTTCCAACACCTAATTGTGATTTACCCACAGCAGAGAACATCTCCAGGACAGTAAATCAAAAGTCTTTCCTCCATAAAGAAACACCTATAAATATGTTCCAGTTCAGAATATCAAATGTGCCTCTTGACGCCAAGCACCTGAAATTTTCAGTTTTCTCAGAATTTCAAACATATCTAATACCCAGGCACAGTTTTAAAGAATCCTGTCTCCAAAATATAAAGGCAGGCTATACAGTGAATCTGCAAAGCAAAGCCATAGGTCAGGAGCACAATCACAGTTTGTGCTGAGAATCAGGGAGGAGGGAGTCTCCTTCCCGATGGCTTCAGAGTTTATCAATGAAAGGGAAAGAAAGGTAAGAGGTGGCGGGATCTCTGGTAGAGGAAAAGCCACAAACGAATAGGTCCCCAGACTAAGTGCATCTTTGGGGAAGACAATAGACTCAATTAAGAACCAGAGTCATAAAAGTACGCAAATCTCCCAAACAAAACATAATTGAGCAGAGAGATGAGACCTGATCCCATAAATAACCCACCGTAATTAGAATATATCAACAGTTCCTATTAAAGAAACATCAGGCAGTCAGTATTGGAAGTCTGGGAAAATTGAGTTCTTAATTAAATCCTCATCAGAATTACTAGTCCCCGTATCTTCCACATCCCATCTCCCCAAGTCTCAAGTGTAGGTGCATCAGGAAATGGTTTGGTTCCGTGTAATCACATGAAATGAATTCTTCCCCTGCTCGGTTTTAACAGGGACTGATACAGAGACACTGGGTCCTAATTCTTGAAACACTACACTTCAGAGAAATTCACTGAATCTCAGTAGTATTCCCAGAAAGGAGCCATTAAAAAAAAAAAAATGTTTGTCTTGTCTTAATTACACTCCTCTACTCAACACCCTGCCTTGGTTGCCTAATGGCCATAGAGTCTACCGGGAATTCCTAGAACTTGAAATTCCAAGGACTCTGGTTCTCTCTTCCTCATTCCTTAAACATGGCTCATTCTTCATTGCCACCCCCACCCCTTTTATTTCTGATTGAGTCTCCTTAGCCTGGAGTGTTTTTTCATTCTCGGCTCACCAAAATCTCACTAAGATCCCACTGCTTACCTGAGACTATTCTTATCAAGGTCACCTGCCATGTCCACTCTTCAGCCCTTCTGAGCTGTATTTGATCTGGAGGCCACTTGATCCTTCTAGAAACTCTTTCCCTAGGTCTGTGACTCTGTTCCCTCTTGCCCCACCCCCACCCCCTTTCTCTGCTTACCTCTCCTTAGGCTCCTTTTAAGCTCTTCTCCCCTCACCCAATCTAAAGAGCTGTGGTTCCCTGGATTATTTCCCTGTCACTGCCTCAGTGGTCCCCTCATGTCTCTATGCCCATGACTCCCCAGCCCGAGGGGTAGGAGCAGGTCTGGGTGTGAGGTGTGCTCATTGGTACCACATGCCACTGCCTCTAGGTCTTCTCAATTGACAGATAAAGGAAATATATGGGTGTTTACTAACCCACATAAACACACACATCCATAAGTTTTCAGTAGGTAACCATCTCTATCCGTATGAAGCTGAACGTGAGTGAATACTGATCTTGTCTTTATTGTACTGTACTAGACGTGATTTAGGAATCAAGTTAAATGTAGAAAGAGCAGGTGTGGGGGCATCCATTTGCCGGTGCAGATGTGAGCGGAGGTGAGATGGGTCTAGAGCAGCGTCATGACGTCGCAAAGGTGGCTTCCCAAATCAAACGTGTTTCTGAATCAAATGCACTTCTTGTAGGAAAGGAGCAGCAGCTCCCTTGGTGGCCCAGTTCTGCCATGTGGCTCCGGCGGATGTTTCGCCACACCTGCGCTAGGCTTTGATTCCCCATGGACTGTGTAGCAAAGCTCTTTGCGTTTACAACTGGCTGGAAAGGATTTTATTCTCTGCAGAGGAGCCACAACAGACACACTTTGGGAAGCATGGAAAGCAGATGGTACACCCTTCGCTGTAGATAAAGTCCAATCTTTTTAGGTCAAAGAGAACTTGGAGAAGGTGCTCTTGCTGAATGTCATCCTCAATATAGCTAATCTACTTGAACAACTGGCTGAAAGACTGAGACTATTAGTCTGGCCAGCCTTGGTTTCCTTAGCTATAAAATGGGGATGATAATTCTGGTCTCATAGGGCTGTTGTATTAGAGGAAATAATGAATACTTAGCCTGGCATCTGGCCCAGCATAGGTGCTCAGTAAAAACTTTAGGAATTATCAATACTTATTTACCTTATATTTGGGTATAATCTTGGCTGTTAATAATTTGGCCAGAATAAATTTTCTGGATGGTAAAAAAAAAAAAAAAATTGTGAAATTTTTTCAATATTACTTTAAATTATTTTGTAATCAAGGTCAATGTCGACTAGAAAAGAAAACCGAAGATATTGGTGAAGGTGGGATCAATCGTACAGCAGTCAAAGCTTAAGTGGGAGAGCTCTAATCAAAGCCGCCACAAAATACAAGGGCAGCTGTAACTAGTGCATCAGCCACTGATGATATTTTGCCTGGAAGTGTTTTCCACTCAAGTTTTTCAGTGTGTTGGTGGTGAGGCTTTTCTTTTTTTTTTAAAGCAACTTTTGCCAAAAATAGCATCGTTTGATTCATCATCTTTTTTTTTTTTTTTGACAAATATGTAATGAAACAGGAAGTCACTCTGAAAGCCCTCTTAACGACACTGATACACATTTGTTTAAGCTGTGATGGGGGAGGGCTCTAGATTTGAGATATGCTCAAAGAATATTGGGTACACCCCACGGACTTTCAGGAGGGCCTGAGAATAGGGTTCAGAGTGTGTGCAGCCCAGAGCAGAGCCCCGGGTCAGAAGAGGTCCACGAAGGCATTTCCAACCCAGCTGCTGCACAGACTCTGTGGTTTGCACCGCTGACCCCAGTGACATGGGACCCTTGCGCTGCTGCCTCTAGAAACTGGATATAGCTATGGCGGCTGCCAACTGCTGCCATATTGAGTTTCTGCAAAGTCCCTAATGCTTTCTATTGCTGCTTTCTAACTCAAAGTCTGGGGTTATATATGTGAACACCAAAAGCTGGGTAACATAGCTGTACTCTAGCTGCAAGGGAGGCTGGGAAAGTGAGTTTTTGCCACTCATCTTTTTTAGCAAGAGGTAGACTCTGTCTCATGAAGATGAAAACCCTCCAACTATGGATAACAGGATGTGGAATGCAATTAGGGTCTCAAACTGAGGAAGAAGAGTTAGCAGTAAGCACTCTGAATTCTAAACAGCCAGGAATAATTGGGGCAAGGCACCCCAGTCAGGGTCTATTTGAGAGGCAAGCTTAACAGGCTCTCCCCCACCCACATCTAAGCAGACACAGAAGCTGGAAGGAGAGGGAACTGGTGAAATACATACAGGAAGGACAGTGTGTTCCCTCCATCTCTGTCCATCTTCGTGGGAGAACAGGGTGCTATTCTTCTGTCCCCAAGGCAAGTGATGCAGAAGGACTCCAAGGAATTCACTCATAGAGATTGAGGGCACATGCAAACAGACAGGCACCTCATGACCCCAGTTGGTATTTGTTCAGCAAAAGACTTGTTCATCTGCCCTTTGGTCCTATTTGAGCAGGAAGAAGAGAAGAGAAGGTAGGGTGGAGAGAAAGAACAAAATGTCCACTAGACCAGGTGCATGGTGGCCAGGGTCTTGCCATCTTGCCAGGACCCCACTCAAGAGATCTGCTCACCAGGCAAGGGACCCCAGCAGAGACAGGAGGTGACGGGGCAGGGGGAGCTGAGGGAGCCAGAGGGATCATGCTGGAGCTGGATCTGAAGCATCCTGGGTGCACCCACAGAAAGACATGCGTTGTGTGTGGCTGCTGCCCAGAAGGCACTGACCTTCATCAGGGCTGGCTGGAGAAGCTAGAACGGCCAGCTGAACAGGCCCATAGCCAAAATAATTAAGTAGAGAGAGAGTGCTCTCCCATCTCCTGTTCTCCTCTCAGCCCACAGCACCAGAGGCATCAGGTCCAAGAAGGAGAGTAGGAAGAAGGCTCCACCCTTCCCCCCACCCCCCCCCCACCCCCGCCCCGAGCTCTGATGCTGGAGCAAAAGGAGGAAGCAGGTGGCACATGCCCATTTCAGGTCTACACATCACAGGTCTGGCTGCTGGCAGGTGGGGGAAAGTGCTGACGCAGACATGGGCTTGGACCCGACTGACTTCCAACGGCCACAGGAATCCCGAAAGCCAGGGGCGCTGAGACGCCAGTAAGGGATCCGCTACAGGGGGGCTGTAATGGGGGAAAATGAAACTGCTGCCAATCTGTAGCCCTATGCAGTCACACTGCTCCATACTCTAGTTACAGACCAGAAGGGCTTCAGATGCTGGAAGACAAAATGAATAAAAACTGCCCCCTACAGTCTTGAATAGTTTTCTCCATGGACAGACTTCAGAATTAAAGGAGAGGGGATAAAACCTTTGGAAATGTGATTCACAGATATTTAATTTCTAAAGGCATCCAGCAGAGGTTTTTTTTGTTTGTTTGTTTTGTTTTTTCAGTCTGGTCAATCTCAGACAACTGCAATGCAAATGCAATTACTTACTGCCCAAGACAAGTCTGAGAACTTGGTGGAAAAGCTGATGGTGGGGAAGAAGAATGTACGGGGAAAATTACAGCCTTAACAGAAAGTAAGAGACCCTCAGCACCAGTCAGATTTCTTCACTGGAAATGTCCTCTGCTGAGACTTGCCTTGAGACAGGAGAAGAAAACGACCAATGAGGCGAGTGATGGGACCTCTCAACAGGATGAGGCTGTCATGGAGAATTTTCTAAGGTCATCCTGAGAACACGGGCTGTACCATGCACCCTTCTACCACTTTCCGAGGCTCTTCCCTTGCAGATCACTGATGGGGCTTATAAAAGCGAAGTTAAAAAGGGAACCCTTGAATCCATATAGTCACCCAAGTCTGAATTCTTAAAATACTGTGACAGAGCAGAAAACTGGCCTGGAGTCTCACCTGGTGGGATGTCATAACACTTCAGGGCAGCCTTTTCCCTGGCGGGGCCAGACTCACACTGTCAGGTGCACTGTTCTCATGCCTGGGTTTTAGAGTCACGCAGGCTTGATTCTGAGTCCTGCTTTGCCACCTTCTACCCATATGACTCTGAGCGGGTTACTTAATCTCTCTGAACAGAAGGATCTTTGGCAAGCTCTCAGCATAACTAGCATAGAGGAAGTGTCCAGTAAGCATCAGTTACTGTTATTATGGAAAGTGACTCCCCCTATTAGCCTACAAGCCAGGTAGGAAGTCTTTTGTGGTTGAGTTTCGGTTTTCCCTCTAGTTGGGAATCATTTAAGCACATCCATGTTATAAACACAAAATATTATGAAACAGGATACAAATTACATTCACCTTTAACCTCAAGCACAAAACTTGAGAGGCATTTCCACTTCGCCATAGCCACTGTGGGCACTGCCCCTCCTCCTGGGGGGGGGGGGAGGGTGGGGAGACAGCGGTGTGGGTCAAGTGCTTGCTCACTTTCCTCAGCCATGATGAGGGAGGTCTGAGAGACGAGTTTGCAGGGCACACATCGAATTCTTAGGATGATCTATTACCATCGCCTCCATTCAAAGACAAAGAACCAGAGGCACTGAGAGGTCAAAATCATGCAGCTTCAAACCCTTTTGGTCCATCCCAGGGAACTTCCCTTCGTGCAACACATTTCCATCTGTATTGTGTGGGGATTCTTGGCCACCCCTGCCAGGGTCTGTCCCAAAATTTGTAAGGTCGAAGGTGGTTCTTTGGTCAAAATGTACCAAACACTTTCCTTTGAATGTCTGAAATGTTAAACCTCAGCTCCCCCCTTCTCTGGAACATTCATTTCTTTCCTGCAAATAAGCAAAACACAGTCTTTTCCTTGAAATTCTGCATGTTCAGCGGGATATTTTTGGGCATCGAGGTGGATTGTAATGCAAATGCCCTTGATTTTCTTGGGACTCTCTTTCTCTTGTGAATTTCAGTGAGTGATAGGCCCCCTTGAAATAAATGCGCTTTTGATAGATGAAAATTCCCTTTTCCCTTGTGAAATATGCTTGGCAGCTCATACTCCCATTTGGTGGAATTTGCTTAATAACGCAGTGTCATGCAGGGCTCAGCTGAGCTGACCTGTGAAATGAGGACCCTGGGGCTGGGACCCAGAGAGGGCCCTCGGGAACAGGGTCTGGACCAAGATACAGGGAGCTAGAATCTGGGTCGCCCACGTCAACTAAGAGCCAGGAACTGGGATGACCTAGAGGTGATTGAAGGCGTGCAAAGCACACACTTAGGGTCAAGGTCAGCAAAGTGGGGAGAGGGATACAGGTGAGCAGAACCCAGGAGTGGGACTGACACCAGGGCAGCTTCATTCCGCCCCGTGGGTGGAAGCAGCAACTTCCAACAAGGGCCACGACATTCCGAGCCAGACGCGAGTCTCTGTCAGAGTCCTTGCTGGAGAGCAACCTGAGGCTATCTCCATGGCAACCCTGGGGGGCGTGAGTGGCGTCGCATGGTAGTCTCTGGCTCCCAAAAGAAACCAGTTTAGGATATGTAACAGTGTCAACGCCTTCCAGGATCATGGGCGTCTCAAGGGTCATCACGGTCAAGGGACTTTGGGGGACACTGGCTCAGAGAAGAATGAGATGAGAAGAAAAGGCAGGTCTGTGTTGAGTGGAGACTGCGGGAGGCGGCTTTCAGCACGGGAGAAGGAAGAATTCCCTTCTGGTCAAAGCTATGCAGGTAGTCATGGCGAGAGGAGCTGCCCATCACCAGAGGTGTGCAACCTCCAGCGGGGCTCCTTGTGTGGAGCGGGGTTTGGGCAAGATCACCAGAGAGGTCCTTTCTGCATCAGGTGCCACTGATGGCACCTGAAGGGTGTTGGTCCAGGCCACACCCTTGCGGAACACTCTTCCATAGCCATCCCCCCCACTATGGCACTCAAGGTCACACCCTGGTCCTGCCACCGCCTGCAAGTCTCTCCGTGACCTGGGCCCCGCCTCCTCTTGTCATTCCACCACCCTGCCAGCTCTCCGGGTTCTATCTTGAAGCCCCGGGAATCATCTCAAGTGCTCTGTTCCCTCTGCATCAGGCCATGAGTCCTTTCCCTGTTCCACTCACCTTCCTCTGCCTTTCACCTGGTTAACTCCTACTCACCCTTCAAGTCCCCTCCTCCCGGAAGCCCCCTTCCCTCAGCCCTGAGAATGGATTAGGCGTCTCCTCCAGGCTTCCACAGCTCCTGTCTTTCCCATTTCATAGCACTTCACATGCTGCTCTGTAAGGGACTGAAACAGTGGAGCAACCAGCGGGCAGGGAAATGCCTGCCTGTCCATCTTTGCCTCCCCAGTGCCTGGCACCTGGTGAGCGCTCACTGCAAGCCTACGGCTTGCGAAGTGGCTGAAGGTCTGCGATCACCGTCCCCCCAACCCTTCCGGCCAGACCGTAGGCTGCCTGGTAAAGTGTAGCGATTTGGTTTTCATGACTGACTTTGGAACGCTGGGGCCTGAAGTTTAATTAAAATTTTTTTTAATTTTTAAAAATTAAAAAAAAAATTCCTCCATATCCAACCTATATAGGTAGGAAGATTTTTTAGAAGGTTAATTGAGGCAAAAATAGAGAACATCTGTCTTTTACTTCCAGTGAGAAGACAGCAACCCCTCCACAGAGGCAGAGTTGCTAATGAACAGAGCACTTAGCTTTGAGAGACCAGGATTCTGATGCTGGCTTCTCCATTAACCTGCTGTGTGACCTTGGGCTAACTGCCTACTCTCTCTGGGCATCATTCATTCAAAATATATTTATTGCAGTCCTGCCATGTTCCCAGCACCTGAAAGGAAGAGTTCCCTTCTGGTCAAAGCTATCTATGTAGGCGGTCATGGAGAGAGGAGCTGCCCGTCACCAGAGGTGTGCAACATTCATTCAACATTCATTCAACATTGAAAGGTACTAGGTAGAGGGAAGTAATTGAACACATTCACAATCCTTGCCCTCTCGGGATTTACAATCTAGTGGAGAGACAGACAATAGACCAGTAAACAACCAAAAAAATAAATATCTAAATATAAATTGTGATACGAGCTACAAAGGAACTGAATAATGTAGAGTAACAGAATAATGGAGGCGAGTGTGGAGGAAACCTACTTAGATACTGAAGAAATGATATTTAAGTCTGAAGGATACAAAAAAGCCAATGATGGAATGTTCCATACAGTTTCAGGGTGATGGCAGGTGCAATGGTCCTGATGCATACATAATTGAAAAAGAGATGGGGCACCTGGGTGGCTGAGTCGGTTAAGCGGCCGACTTTGGCTCAGGTCATGATCTCACAGTTTGTGAGTTCAAGTCCCGCGTTGGGCACTGAACTGACAGCTCAGAGCCTGGAGCCTGCTTTGGATTCTGTGTGTGCCTCTCGTTCTTTGTGTCCCTTCCCTGATCTCTCTCTCTGTCTCTCAAAAAAATGAATAAATGCTAAGAAAAAAATTTTTTTTAAAAAGAGAGGAGATTGGAGTGCCTGAGTGGCTCAGTTGATTGGACGTCCGACTTTGGCTCAGGTCATGATCTCACAATCTGTGGGTTTGAGCCCCACATCAGGCTCTGTGCTGACAGCTTGGAGCCTGGAGCCTGGAGCCTGTTTCGGATTCTGTGTCTCCCTCTCTCTCTGCTCCTCCCCTGCTCGTGCTCTTTCTCTGTCTCTCAAAAATAAATAAACATTAAAATTTTTTTTTAATTAAAAGTAATTTTAAAAAAAGAGTTTGAGGGGCCTACAGAATAATGGGTAAGGGGGAAATCTCCTCATGTGTGAAATGGGTGTGCTGATGTTTGCACTAGCTACCTCTCAGGGCCTTAACAGGTGGCAAGTGGTAGATCAGATTTTTCACAGCTCCAAGCACATAGTAGTTGCTCAATAAAAACTAACTGAATGAATAAATGAATGATCTGGTGCTTCCTTTACAAGGATGCGCATATTTGAATTGGCAATTATTGGCCAATTCATCAATAATTTTCAAAGGTTATATTTTGCCTTTGGGATTCTCAAGGATAAAAGCAGCTGCTTGAGTTCAAATTTGTCTATATATTTCTCCTAAAAACCTCACTGAGCAAAAAAAAGAGAGCAGGTAAAATTACTCTTTGCCCATGTCTATGCCATAATGATGAGTCAGAAAATAGTGGAAGCCTCAGCTTACTTGTAAGGGGGGAAAATAAACATCTGCATCCAGTAGAGTTGATTCCGAGTCCACAGCAGAGCGTAATTCCAGGCAGAGTCTTCATGGAATAGAGACCTGTGCAAGCAAGGTCCTAGAGCAAGAGAGCCCAGATGACACCAACCAGACCTCATTCCCAGAAACACACGTATTTCTTCATCCTGAGTGAGAAAGCGCCACCGAGAATGGGTCTGAGACCTGGCCAATTAAATATTGGTTATGGAAAGTCAAAAAGAGAGACCCACGAAGCATGGTGTTCTAGAAGTAGCAGCCTGGAGACTGTACTGCTTCCAGGAAGAGGAAAGATTCTTGGAAAGGACAGTATACATGGCTTCATGGTAGTGAAAAGAAAGAGAAAGTAACCCCCAATAATACTCAAATAAGACACTATCAAAGAATCAGACTGAGTTAGATGAAAAGACCTGATGTATTAAAGAATCTGCCTTTATCTGTAGCAACAAAGGAAGGAACCTTCGAACCCAGAATCAAACAAGCCACTCAAACTCCTCCACCTTCTCTTTATGCTCATGTGGTAGGAAGGTCCCACCTAAATAAATAACAATAAACATTTCTAAAAACTCACAGAATCCACACTAAGTTTAAGAAGGAATTAGGGGCACCTGGATGGCCCAGTCAGTTGAGTATCTGGCTCTTGATTTTGGTTCAGGTCGTGATCCCAGGGGCGTGGGATCAAGTCACGCATCAGGCCCTGCCAAGCCGAGGTCTGCTCTGAACACAGAGCCTGCTTGCGATTCTCTCTCTCTGGCCCTCTGCCCCTCTCCCACTCACGCACCAGTGCACACGTGTGCATACACACACACTCTCTCTCTCTAAAATAAAAAATAAAAAAAGAAATTAGAAAATGAGAATCAGAACTTTTTAGCCGATAAAAACACACACACACACACACAATAGATATGTGACAGAGAGGAAAGCTGTAACACAAAACTCCAGCATGAGCTAAATATAATTAAACCAGAAATTTTAGCTATTAAAGCTCAACATTTTTTTTAACAAGTTCAAAACTAGGAAAAGGAATGGTATAAATAACAGGAAGACATAAAATAGAAGCTGGCTAAACTCAGGAAATAAGTGGAAAAAAAAGATAAAATCATATGAGGAATAAGGATTAAAGTATGAGGTACCCAAGGGAAAACAGATACAACCAAGCGGATGGAAATGAAGAGAGTCAAGAAAATAAAACCAAAAGAAAGAGTTTTAAGGATTAGAGAGAAAGTGAGACATATAGAACATAGGCAAAGACCAATATGAATATAATCAGGGGTTTTGAACTAGGAAAAGAAAACAATGGACCAGAACTCTCCATTAAAACTATAATTCAAGAAAACTTCCTGAAATAAAATAAGACATAAATTTACATATCAAAAAGCCTCCCTTGGGGGTACATGGGGGGGTTCAGTCAGTTAAGGGACCAACTCTCGATTTCCTTGATTTCAGCTCAGGTCATGATCTCACAGTGGTGAGACTGAGCCCTGCATCAGGCTCTGTGCTGGGCGTGGAACCTACTTAAGATTCTCTCCCTCCCTCTCCCTCTGCCCCACCCTCGCTTCCTCTCACATGGCTCTCGCAACACACGCACGCACGCGCTCGCTCTCAAAATATAAAAATAAATTTAAGAAGAAGAAAAATATTTTTTAAAAAAGCCTCCCTATATGCCTGGGGAAACTGACCCGGAACAGTGAACACCAAGTTCTATCTTAATGAAAATATTAGATGTTCAGAAACCAGAAAATATCTTCTGAGCCTTCAGACACAGAAACCAAGGGGTTAACAATAATCCAGGCACTATATATCTCAATAGGAACATATAAAATTAGCCATCAATAGAGTAATGCATTCAAGAAACTCAAGTATATGGGGGCGCCTGGGTGGCTCAGTTGGTTGAGTGTCTGACTTCGGCTCAGGTCGTGATCTCATGGTTCGTGAGTTTGAACTCTGCGTCAGGCTCTGTGCTGACAGCTCAGAGGCTGGAGCCTGCTTCAAAGTCTGTGTCTCCTTCTCTCTCTGCCCCTCCCCTGCACATGCTCTGTGTCTCTCTCTCTCTCAAAAATAAATAAACATTTAAAAAATTAAATTAAAAAAAAAAAAGAAACCCAAGTATATAAAACCATGGAAGGAAGGAATTTTCTAACCAGTCATCTGTTCTTCACTATTAAGACTAAGGGAAATAGTTCCACATATGCAAAGATTCACACAATATTGTATTCATGAGTCCTTCCTGAGGAATCTACCAGAGGGAGAACTTTATCCAACCTGGAAATGATTGGAGAAACATTGGTCAAAACACTGATTTTGATCATTGGATTATTCAATGACAGAACTAGGACTAAAACTTAGATTTTCACAAATGTGAAAGTATGCAAACATCATCTACTTTGAGAATGTCGAAATTATATAACTAAAAAGGGGAAAGGAAAGAGAAAAAACCAAGTGGAGTAAGTTCATTATTGCCGCATAGCTGAAAGTTGAGAACAGGGGCGCCTGGGTGGCTCAGTCAGTTGAACGTCCCACTTCGGCTCAGGTCATGATCTCATGGTTCGTGGGTTCAAGCCCCGCGTCGGGCTCTGTGCTGACAGCTCAGAGCCTGGAGCCTGTTTCAGATTCTGTGTCTCCCTCCCTCTCTCTCTGCCCCTCCCCCACTTGCACCCTGTCTCTCTCTGTCTCAAAAATAAATAAACATTAAAAAAAAAAGTTGAGAACAAATGAATACCATTTAGAGTTAACATACCAGGGACATCTGGGTGGCTCAGTTAAGTGTCCGACTTCGGCTCAGGTCATGATCTTACAGTCCATGGGTTAGAGCCCCACATCAGGCTCTGTGCTGACAGATCAGAGCCTGGAACCTGCTTCGGATCCTGTGTGTGTGTTTCTCTCTCTGCCCCTCCCCCACTCACACTCTGTCTCTCTCTTTCAAAAATAAACATTAAAAGATTTAAAAAAAATAAAGTTAACAAACCAAACAGTAGAAACACAAGTAAAGAGAGGGGGACTAAGGGCACTAAACAAAGGCAGTAGTATGGACATAACCATTAAGACAAAAACACAATCCTTTCTAAACAACAAAAGAAATACAAACACAAAACAAAACATAAAAGTTTAAGAAAATAGAGCCCATAGCAAAAGATACACAATAAATAAAACATAAAATATGACAGAACTGAATCTAAACTTAAATCCTATCAGTAAATGTAGATAGACTTAATTCATTGTATTAGTCAGTGTTCTCTAGAGAAACTTGATAGGAAAAATGTAGATGTATAGAAAGAGATTATTACAAGGGATTGGCTCAGGTGGTCACGGAGACTGAGAAGTCCCATGACAATCTGCCATCTGCAGGCTGGAGGCCCAGGAAAGTTGATGGTGTCCCAGTCCAAACTCCAAATCCTGAGAACCAAGGGAGCCAATGTTTTAAGTCCAGCCTGAGTCCAGAGGCCCAATAACTGGGGCTTTGATGTCTGAGGGCAGGAGAAGATGGATGTCTCAGTTCAAGCCAAGAGATAATTTATGCTTCATCTACCTTTTTGCTCTACTCGGGCCCTTAACGGATGGGATGGTGCCCACCTGCATTAGTGAGGACGTCTCCTTTACTCAGTCTACTGATCTCAATACGAATCTCTTCTGGAAACAGCCTCACAGACACACCTAGAAATAATGTTTTATCAGCTCTCTGGGCATCCTTTAGCTCAGTCAAGTTGACAAGTAAAATTAATGATCATAAGTATTTCTGTCCTCATCTGTTCAGGTTGCTATAACCTGAATACCAGAGGCTGGGTAGCTTTTAAGTAAAAGAAATTGTTTCTCACAGTTCTGGGAAGTCCAAAATCAAGGTGCCAGCAGACTCAGTGTCTGCTAAGGGCTTCCTGGTTTCTAGATGGCCATCTTCTCATTGTATCCTCACATGGCAGAAAAGGTGAGGGAGCTCTCTGGGGTCTCCTTTATAAAGGCACTGATGCCATTCACACGAGCTCCACCCTCATGGCCTAATCGCCCCCCAAGGGCCCTACCTCTTAACACCATCACATTGGGGATTAAGTTTCAACATGTGAATTTTGAGGGGACACAAGCATTCAGTCTATAGCACTTACCTCTTAGAAGAAAGAGATGTTCAGATTGACTTCCAAAGAAACAGACTTGAAAGTAAGTGATCCAGGAAGGGTAAACATAAAGGATTGGGCCAAAGGGTGCCAAACAGAAAGAAAAGTGGCACTTTGTTCTAAAACAAGCTAAATAAAATTTGGGCCAAAGAAGTTCAGTGAAACGAAGCAGAACACTTGATAATGTTACAGGCTGCGATTCAAAATGAAGATGTAATGGTTGTGAATATCACTGTACAAATAACGCACAGCAATCTACATAAAGCAGGCACTGTAGGAGATGCAAAGTGAAATGTACAGAAACTACTAATGAAAAGAGATTTTAGCACATCACTCTTACTCCAGGAATGAAGTAGATAAAAGGTAAAGATGGACAGAATCCCTAAGCAACATAATCAGTAAAGTAGATCTCATGTATGCCTATCAAAATGTATAACCCAACTGACATAGAGAATGTACTTTTTCTCAAGTTCACATGAAATATTCACAAAAATTCACAATACATTAGGTCACTGTGGAGACTTTAGTAAGTTCCATAAAAATTAGCCCACAGGCTCTACAGATAGACAACTAAACCCATGAGAAATTATGCAGAAAGAACAAATACACAAAATAAGGAATGTTGGGGAAGAAATAACTATTGAAACGAGAATTTCTCAAGCTCTCTTTGCAGAATTGCATGCAAAGACATTTTAAAGTCTAGAAGAAAAAGGCAATTTTCTAGGGAAAATGCCATTTACCAAAATTGACACAAAGGAAGATAGCTTGAGTAGATCAATTTTCACAATAGGAAGAAAGTTATGAAAGAGCTAATTCCATAAAATTTCCAGGCCCGGATGTTGTCAACCATTGCTTTGCAAATCAGATAATCCCGATGCCATTTAAACTGCTCCAAATAACAGAAAAAAGAATGCAAACTTCTGAATTTTTTGCATAAAGTGAAAATAACACTGATACATAAACCTGATGAATATTGTGCAAAAAAGAAATCTACAGGCCAACCTCAACCTTATCGAAGACTACACAAAAATCCTAAATAGAATGTTATCAACAGATGCAACAGCACACTGAAAACAATACATATGACCACATTTTATTACAGTAATGCATGGATGGTTCAATATCAGGAAATAAATACAGTTCAAAATATTAATAATTCTAATAATAAAAATAATCTGATCATCCCCACAGATGTTCTTCTTAGGTAAGGCAAACTTGCTATATCCAAAGATAATGTAAACAGTCTAATAGCAGTAAAAAGACTAGCATTTTTCTGTTTTTCAGGAAAAAGACAACTTGACTTTAAAGTTCATATGGAAACAAGCAAAAGGAAAACACAAAACCTTAGAGCGATGGCAAGGGGAACTAGTTCTCTTGGATGTTAAAACATGTAAGGTCTCTAAAATTGAAATAATATGGCATTGGCACATAATTTGACAGATACATCAAAGGAACAGAATTAGAATACCAGAAATGAAGAGTTGATGCTATTAAAGAAAGAATATTATCCTCAGAGAAATAGGGACATTGAAGATAAATGATATAAGCCAACTGGACAGTCACTTGCAAAAACATAAAATTGGGCTCTCACATCATACCTAGATAAATTCATGGATGGATGGGGAAATGAATGGAAGCACAGATATGTGATCAAGCACATATAGTAAAATATGAGTGGTAGAATCTAGATGCAGTGCAATGGGTATTCACTGGAAGAATCTTTCCAATTTTCCAGAGGCTTAAAATTTTCACAATATATGTTAGGGGGAAATGGAGGAGGTTTTAAGAAAAGGCACAGGAGTTGGCTTGAAGGGGTTCCCATTCGCCAAATTAGAACAATCCAAGCATCAAAACCAACAATGAAAGTAACGGATAATAACAGGATGCGTTAATTTAAAAATCCATGAATCCTTAGTGATTATGGAGAGAGGGAGAGAGACTCAGATGCCAACACTAAAAGTGACAGTTACTCCAATTCCTTACTTTGAAACTTGGTGATGAAAAGGAAAGAATTAAGCCCTGCTTGACCACTCAGGAAGATCTATAGTCTATGCCATTTGTGGAAGATAAAAGGGGTAAAGGAAAAAGTTAAATTATACTGGAAGGAAACAATAAGAAAACTTCAGGGTTGCCTAGGTGGCTCATTCTGTTGAGTTGACTGCCTCTTGATTTTGGCTCAGGTCATGATCCCAAGGTCTTGGGATTGAGCTCCTCGTTGGGCTCAGTGCTGAGGATGAAGTCTGCTTAAGATTCTCTCTCTCTGCCTCTCTCCCCCACTCATGCTCACTCTCTCTCTCTCTCTCTCTCTCAAATAATAATAAAAAAAAAACAGAAAAGAAAACTTCAAACTGTAGCACATTCTATAAGACAGAGGCCAAGTTTTTCCAAAAATCAATGAAGACCCATGTGTGAGAGATATTTTAGATGAAGAGACAGAAGAGCTATAACAATCAAATGCAATATATGAATTTTGATTGGTTCTTGGTTGAGGGGAAACTATAAAAGATATTTGGGGGACAACTGAGGAATTTCAATGAGGACTTGATACTGGATTACAATATAAAATTAGTGTTAATGTTATTGGGTGCAAAATAGCATTCTGTTATAGATTTCTTATTTTCAGGTATATGAGGCATAAAGAATCATTATGTCTCCTACCTCCTCCAAGTGCTACAGCCAAAAAAAAACAAAAACAAAAATAAAAACAGTGACAGAGTTTATACAGATCTGGATGGATAAACAGATAGGTAGATAATACATGGATGGTTGGATAGATACAGCTAGATTGATAGATAAAGCATCAAGAGACAGATGTTAACAACTATTGGATCGAAGGCATGAATACACAGGTGTTTATTACACTGCACAAGTGTGCAGTTGGATGCATAAATATTGTCTAAAACTTGGATTTCATGGTTACTGAAGTCCTATATATGCCATGCCCACTGCTCAGCACTCTTACATATACATTTGCACTTAATCCTCATAACTGCCCCATTAGGCAGGCATCCCTCTCTATTTTACAAATAAATAAGCAGAACTGCCAATTCTTGACTAGTGTCACAAAGTGTAACTCATACCCAGATCGTTCTGACGTCAAGTCTGACGTTTGTTAAGCCGCAGTCTTATCTACAAAGGAACCAGGCAGAATCTGTAAGGCAGAAACTTAAATACAACTCAAGAGAATCATGTACAAAATGTTGAACTGAAATCATTCCAAGTCTTCCAAGTATTCCCAGTAGAGGGCACAGAGTGAGCAGAGGGAAGAAGACTGGAAATGGAGTATGATCTGGAACAGAGGTTGGTTTTGGCCTTGGGAGGTGTGTTGGAAGAGAGAAGCTGAGCTGGAAGGGATATTTGGGCCAAGTCATGGCAGGTCTTAAATGCCATGCTGAAAATCATGGGCTTTCTTTGGTTGACAATTGGAAGCCACAGAAGGTTTGTACACAGGCAAAGGACACGGGCAAATAGTGATGTGTTCACTGCTCTCTTCCTCCCCAGCGGGAGACCATACTAAAACAAACACAAACAACACCTAAGAAGGAATTGGAACAAATTTTTGATGTTTTATTTATGAACTGAGCACTGGTCAAGTGAAAAAAAAAAAAACACCTTAACAAGATTAAAAATTGATGTACAAAGAACCACTCAGTGGCTTGTAATAGCCCTTCGTAGAGAGGGAAAAATGAAAAGCTATTTCATAAAAGATTGAAACTCCAGAGTACTCAAGGTTTAAGTGCAGGCAGAAAGCTCTCGTGGCACCATGGCTCTTAAATAAATGGAGTGTTTCTAGGATGGGAAGGCTTCATGGGGAGTAGACATTTTCTGTGCTGGTTGGGGCCCTCTGGACATTGTCCCAGGACTTGGGGAGCTACCAAGCCTGGGAAGGACCTTCCACTCTCTCACCACACCACTGGGCCAGAGGCCAAGGTTGGGGAAATACCAGAACCAGAGTCTTTCAGACTTGGAAAAGCTAAAACGGTCCCAGCGTCCTCCATCTATCTGGTTCTTGAATCCACCCTCATCATCCCCATCAAGGGATTACCTGCATTTTCTCCTCAAACAAACAAGCAAACAAACAAAGCATTTATTTCTGACCCCAAAACTAACACACGTTCACTGGTAATTTGGAAAATATGAAAATGTACAAAGAAGAAAATAAAAGTCACTTACCATTCTACCATTCAGAGACAGATAGCTAGATACTTTTAACAAAATGTTATGCTATTTGAAAATGCCATTTTGTGATGTGCTTTCTTCACCTAATAATATATTATAAAATTTCACTCATGTAAATAAATAATCTATGATATCACTTAATATCACAAATTTAGGAATCCCTTTTTGTTGGCCATTTGTTTCCAAATTCTTAAAAAAAAAAAAATTACAGATGTCCTTTGAACAATGCAGGGATTAGAGGCACCTACTCACCATACAGTTGAAAATCCAAGTATAATTTGTGATTCCCCCGAGATGTAACTACTGATAGCCTACTGTTGACCAGAAGCCTTACCGATATCAGTAGTCAATTAAAACATATTTTGTCTGTTCTAATAATATCTGTATTCTTATAATAAAGTAAGCTAGATAAAAGGAAATATTATTAATAAAACTATAAGGAAGAGAAAATACCTTCACACTACTGTACTGTGTTTACCCAACAAAATTCGCATATAAGTGGACCCACATGGTTCAAACCCATGTTGTTGAAAGGCCAAACTGTATACATAATGCTATGACACCCTTAAACACAAATCTTTTTGTGCATTCTGGTTAATCCATAGAAAAATAACTTTTTAGAATGGAAAAGCCCATGTTTTTCCTTCTCTGTGAGTCACGGTGTTCTGTAACTCCCCATCTATTAAATCAATAGCCTTGTGGCTTCAAGGCAGAGGCCTAGGTACCACCCACAGTCTAGACCAAGGATATCATTGCCCAACTTCAAATCAAACTAGAGTTCTGAGGCAAGATAATAGCCTTGAAAAATAGGCTTTGTTGAGAAAGATTAAAGTCTTCACATTCTAAATATTTCTTTATTATCAAGAACAGAGTCTAGAGGTGTCAGACTATTGAGTTCCCATCAGAGAGAGAGGGGAAGGTGAGGAAAAAGCGGAGAGAGAATTATATGGACAAGAGACTCAAGTGTCCTGGCTCCTCCTCCAAAAGAAATCCCCAGGATCCGGGCAGGGAAGGACTAGGTGGTAGAAAGGTCCCATATATATTACAGGTTGAGGGCTGAAACAAAGTGCACTTAGGCCTGTTTTACCTTTTGTTACTTTGGGGGGCAACAGCTTTATAGGGCACCTCTCCACCAGCATGAACAGCCTCAAGGAATTCTGGTGTGCTATAATTAGGCAAAGAGAGAGAGAGAGAGAGCCCAGTTCCCTGGGTGTATCCCATAGGGGATTCAAAAGTTCCTATGCCCTTGCAGGGAACACAGCTGAGGATACCAGGGTGTAAGCTCACCACCAGTGCCCATAGTGAGGGCCAAAAGCACCCTAAGCAAGGGAGCTACAGGATGAACTATAGAATCTGGAGACTAGATGCAAGACTAGATGCAAGAATCTGGAGACAAGATACTGGGCCAAGATGCAAGGGATGTAGTGCCAGCTAGAGCCATTGAAATGGAGACCTGGTTAACAGGAGAAAGTGGCAGAACTTCCTGGGAACAGCCATGCAGCATTTCCAGGACACTGTCCTCTGTATTGGAGTGCCTTGTCCTTCTTGTTCTTGAAGTCACTGTCCTTAGCTCTTTTCTTTTTGAGATTTAAATGACATATGACATTGTGTACACTTAAGGTATACACATATTGATTCAATACATTTATATCGCAACATGATGGCCACTGTAGTGTTAGCTAATGCCTCTATGGTGAATCACATAATTATCGTTATTTTTTAGTCCTTAGCTGTTAAAGTGCCCTGTTGGATGTAACTCGTGGTCTGAACTCTCCACACTGAAATGTGTTCACCACATACCAGTGAGGACTTGGATGCCTTCCTTGCCACTAGACAACACTGTGGGAAAGAAGGGAGAGAAGCAGCCTTTTCTTGAGCGGTGATGAGAAACCATTGCCCCCAGGGAAACTTACTTCATCTTTGCTTATAACAAAATGCTCCATGCAGAGCATGGAGTCTGCTGAAGATTCTCTCTCTCCTTCTCCCTCTGTTCCTCCCCTACTTGCATGCACTCTCATTCTCTCTCTCTTTCAGGAAGGAAGGAAGGAAGGAAGGAAGGAAGGAAGGAAGGGAAGGAAGGGAGGGAAGGAAGGAGGGAAGGAAGGAGGGAAGGAAGGAGGGAGGGAAGGAAGGAGGGAGGGAGGGAAGGAAGGAAGGAAGGAAGGAAGGAAGGAAGGAAGGAAGGAGGGAGGGAAGGAGGGAGGGAGGGAGGGAGGGAAGGAAGGAAGGAAGGAAGAAAGAAGAAAGGGAGGGAGGAAGGAAGGAGGAAGGAAGGAAGGAAGGAAAGAAAAACAAAAAAACCCCACAAAATGTTCTTGCTTAATGTTAATGGAATTTCCATCATTGGTCTAGCCTTGTGTTCTAGATAAAGTTTCACAAATAGGGTTTCTCTTATATGTCAGCTCCATTCAATTGGTGGAGAGAATTTGAGGCACTGTGTTGAAAAGGATTCTGAGGTTTGGTCTGGCTTAATAGGAAAATATTCATGATCAGCTAGTGATGTTTGCCCCAGACTTGACAGTGGTGTGGTGGCACTAGGGCCAGTTACCTGTAGTCCATGCTCTAAAGCCCACATAACATATAAATGACGTAGCTTTTACATGCTGTTCCTGCAGTTATGGAAGCCCAGGCTTACTGTCATCCTGCCTTCTGCTGACCAGGTTAAACATCCTTGGATTTTCCCTGCTCCCTTCAGTGATACAGTTTTTAGACTCCTTGTTACCACTGGACGGTTTATTTTTGCCCTCCTGTAAAATGGGACACGCAGAAACAAACATATTCAAGCCTCAATCCAGAGGCTCTTCACACACTCATTGAGCATCTGTGAGTATCAGTCACGTTCCAGATTCTCTCATTGGCGCAGTGTGAACAAAGACCACTGCCTGACCGGTTTCTGTGTGCTGTGACTGGGGAGGGTTGCAGGAGATTGCTACCTGTCCTACATTGGTCACGAGCAGTCTGTGCAAACATCTGGAGTCACCATCTGCTGAACCCCCTGGGGTCTCTGCATGCCTCCTACTGCGGAGCCCCATCATCCTGACGCTGGACCTCTATCCTGGGGTTAAGACTCAGGACAGGGCATCCCTTTCGTCTCTGTTAATTCTATCAGACTCGGTTTGACTCAACTCTCCTGTCTGTTGGGGTTTCTCTGACTCAACATTGGCAACTCACCACGTGTGTTCTCAGCCAGTCCTCATGGAAATAAAGGGGCTTGACGTGGCTCCGGTTTCTACCAAGATGGAAAAGCAAAGCCAGCCCTACCGCCAGACTGGGCCTCACTGCAGCACGTATGCTTCGTCATCCCTGGCCAATCGTCTCACACACTGGGTTCCTCCATCAGTGTCCAGCAAAGTTGGGAACCCACAAGCATGTGATACATTCCACATTCATCAAAGAGCTATTGCTCATCGGTTGTGTGCCAGGCATATGTGTGAGTGTACGACGATCCTAGCGTCGGGGAGCTTACGTGCGGGGGGGGGGGGGGGTGGGGGGAGACAGCCAAGAAACTTAGTAAAGTATATAGCGTGTTGGGAGGCGACAAGGATGTGGAGAAAGAAAATGTAGTTGGAAATTGGCACACCGATGAATGGACTGCAGTGTTCAATATGGCGGTCAGGTGGGCATTATTGAGAAGGTGACATTGGACATTGGAGCAAAGACGTGAAAAGATGTGAGGGGGTGAATCCTGCAGATACATGAAGTGAGAGGCAGAGGAAACAGCAAGGTCAGTGTGGCTGAAGCGAAGCAAGTCACAGAGGAGGCTGATAGATAAGGTCCGGAAGGCAATGGGGGCAGATCATGCAGGGTGCGTGGTCCATGTGAGGATCTGGTTTCTTCCTGGGGTGAGACGGGCAGCCATTGTGGGAGTGATGTGATCTGCCATATGTGTTTAAGAGGCAAGGGTGGAAGAGGAGACTAAGTCAGGGAAACGGGAAATGGAGCCCAGAGACGGCATGAGCTGTCCAAGGTCACACAGAAAGTAGAGGACAGAAGCAGGGAGAGGACAGTTCTCCTTACTGCTGCTGTCCAAGACCCTTCACCCTGCCCCTAGCTACACCAGGCACCCCCCTACTAGCAGTCCAGCGGGTCAGAGGAACCTCAAACCGGCCCCTAAACCCCAAGCAAAGCTTTCATGAAGAAATGGAGAGAGCAGCTCTGTGATTACAGCCTTAATTTTGCTCTGATTCAACACAGCTCTCCCCTCCGGCATGATTAGTCAGGTACCATTACCATTTTGTAATGAGATTAATGAGAGAATTCATTCAGAAGTCATTATCTTACCTAATAATGACCTTACTGATTACTGTATCTCCTTCAACTAGGTTACTGATTTTGATGAAAATATAATAAATATAGCTTGCAGCACCTGGAAATTTGTTCTCTGCCTGGAATAGTTCTGAGGTGAAGACTTATTTTTAAGAATTTCTTGAAAGTGATTAAATATTTTGGTTCTCCTGAGGCAGTATTTCTGTGTTTTCACAGATGACATTTTTGAAATGTATGAAATATTTGATGATAAAATATTTAATAAGCCTGGCGTTCATATTTTTCAGACATCTGTTTCTACTTTGAGACTGTCTGAATGTGATTTTACATGAAATTTCTATTTGCATGTTGTGTTGGTTTAAGAAAAGGGCTGTGTTATGCATGACATATGCGTCTCATAAAATAATGAATGCCCGCGCCTCGCAGTCCAGAAGATATTGTACAAGAAGCATTGTGGTCTGCCTATTAAAATTCATCTAAGAAAATTATTAAATAAAAACAGAACCATTTCCAGAGGGGTAATAAGGCAGCTCAACTCTTATTAATTGAGAACCTACTAAGTACAAAGGTACAATAGAGAAGAAGGGATTAATATGACATGAGTTTTGTCCTCAAGATTCAGATTGAGTAAAGGTTTCTTAAGCTCCTACACAGCGCCTGCTGTTTTTAGACTTGTCATTTCATTTATGGGCTAGAGTGGTAAAAGGACATAGGTTTCTGGACTCAAATATAGGGGGTTCGAAGGCTGCTTTATTTTTTTGTCACCATCAAGTCACTTAACTTCTCAGTACCTCAGTTTCAACATCTATAAAATGGGGATAGTAACTAACTCCTTGGTTTATCGTAAGGATGAATAACAGAACGAGAAAACAGATTCTAAGAGGTTAAAAGCCTTTCTCAAAAATCACAAGTCTAACTAGTAGTGAAGCTGGGAGTCCCAGCCCCTCGGACTTCAAGCTTCAAGGCCATTCTCTTGTGACATCCTCTCTCTCATCCCTAAAGTTCAACCTTGTGAAAACAAAACAAAGTTCAGTGTGGGGACTTGGCATAAGCTCTTAGGCAATTTTCATAAATCTAAATAGTTATTGTACGATACCCACTTCACTCCCTGTTCGTCTTAATCCACGTGTCACCTGTAAAGATGGATGAATAATTTGGAAGCTTGATTGATGTGGGTTTTGCCTTATGACTTTCCTCGAAGTTAATGGGAGCCATGCGGTCCCAGATCCATGAATCACCCCAGCTGGAAATGCTCCATTAGAAGGAAAGGAAACAAAAGATCAGTCGAACGCTGGGAAAGCAGCCACACTCTGTGCTAAAATCTTAGGGTAATAAAACTTGGCATTTGGAAGTATGGTGGGGGTGCAGTGAGCACTGGAGTTGGAGTCAGATCTGGTCCCAATTGTGCCACCATTCTTGATGTGGAATCCTGAGTGCGACTCACTTCTCCTCATTGAGCCTCGGGTTCCCTCGGCTTCCTCATGGGATTGAGGAATTATAACATCACCGATTGTGATCGAGGGCCTCCTATATGTCAGGTCCGTTCTGAGTGCCTCACACACATGATCTCATTCGATCTTCTCAACGACTCATGAAGCATCGTTAGCCACATTGTGCAAATGATGAAATGGAAGCACAGAGAGGTTAAGTAACTTGCCCAAGGCCGACCAGCTAGAAAGTAGCAGAGGCAGGATTTGAATGTAGGTGGGCAGACTCTGGAGCCCTGGCCCATAGCCTCTACCCCTACTGTCTTGTGGGTATTAAGGTGCTTTGTGCACATGTGAGGCCTGCTGTTACCATTAGCTACCATCCACGGTATCCTGAATCAGGTTCTCAGTGGAAAAGGGACATCAAAGAAAATGAAAAGAAATTACTTTGTATGACAGTGGAAGACAACCTGAGGCACAAGTGTGGCACACACAAGCATCGACACATCGCTTCCTGGTTGTCCAGCTAGGGAAAGGGACATGGACAAGAAGGAGCAAAGTCCGGGGGAGAGCAGCCCTGCAGGAACGGTTTACAAAAGTAAGAGTCAAAGCTCTATACAGATACTGACCAGCCTCCATTCTCGAGTTTGTCTGCCTACATCCGCATATGCAAAACCGAGTGGGAAAACTTCTGGAGGCAAAAGCCAGTAAATCTTGCTATTCCAAACGTGCTAGGCCAACCAACAGTGACATCACTCAGGGCTGGTGCAGACTCTCAAGGCCCCAGTCCCAAGGTCTACTCCGTCAGAATCTACATTTTCACGAGATACCCAGGTGAGTCCTTTGCATGCGACAGCTGGAGAGGACATCTTCTAAAGCCTCGTGCAGACAACTTGGGGGGACAGGGGGATCATGCTGCCGGTCCAGAGGTAGAAATTGTGACCCAGGAAGCAGGTTCTGCTTGAGAGATGACTCGTTTGTGTTTTCTCAAAGGCAAAGGACATAAAGTCATGGAAATTAAACCACAGATAGTGTGGAGACATGTAGTAGATACATACATATGGGGGGAGGCTGCGGGTAAGCCCTGGTGTTTTTATTGGGGAGATAAGTCTCAGTGCAGTAACCCGGTAGGGATCAGACTTGAGTGCGGGTCTCATCTGAACCCTGACGCTGCTGCCCTGTAAAACTTTGGAAAAAGCCAGATTAAGGAATGGACAGCTGGATGAGTGCTCAGGGCACAAATCCATGAGGGAAGCTAAAAGATCACTAGAATAAATTGGTGAGCTAGAAGAGGGTTTTACTTCCACCAAGGTACACAGCGCCCTCCAGTGGAAAATAAAAATAAAGCGTTCCTCCCAAGCACCGTCGTCTGCAGGGAACAGGTCATGGTGGCCTGAAATTCTGCAAAGGTCTGTTCCATGGAGTTGGGGCTGTTTTACTGGAAACTAGTGGCTTATTTCATTATGCAAATATAAAACCCTTCAATCCACCTGCCAAAAAGTTGTACGGTTCAGCAAATTGCAAAAGAAAACTGAAGCGTGGAAGAACCACAGGATAGCAGGGAACACTTGGCAGACAGTTCTCAGAATGTGGATATCACTTCTGCCTAAGGAGGCAAATTAGTAACTGAATTTCCCTTTCTGTACGATTTCTATTAATATAAAGCCAGTCTCTCCTTGCCCTCGTGAAATAGATGCTAGACAACTATTTAAGGACATTAGTTGGAAGGGTTACCAACTCAACCACCAGCCTGAACTGCTCATGGCCCTTAATCCCTCTGTGCCGCTAGATGAGTCTCTTCCCCACCCTGTCCTTCCCTCCTCGTAGGTAGTAGGGGGCTCAAGGGAAAACGTAGATTCCAAAACCATAAGCAAAGAGCCTCACACCATCAAATCCAGCACAGAAACATCCTGCAGAAGAGGCGAGAACATCCCGGGGCAGCATCACTGGTCGCTGCTCCCCCATGAACTGTCCCAGTAAAGAAACTTGATTGAACACCAGACAAGGACAAAGAAGCAATAAACATGAGCCCAGACACCCAGGCCTTCAGACCAAATTGCCATGCGTCTTTCAATAAATACTTTGTTAGCACTGCAGGGAATATGGAGATATTTTATTGTAATGTTTCCCTTGAAGAGCTTACAAGCTACTGGAGCTAGTGACTCAACTCCAGATTTTGGACCTGGACAGACTTGGTTCCAAAACTGTCTGCCACCTAATATCTAGGTGGGGCTAGCAAGTCATGGTACTTATCTCAGCGCTGGCTTCTGAGTCTCTAATGTGGCAAAACAGTTCCTCTCCTTAGGGATTGCTATGGTGAAAGCTTCATTCCTCTTACCTTGCATCAGACATGGGGATCAGACACCACGGGAGCAATGCTCTGACCTCTTGCCCCCATGCCTCCCCCTACACCCCCCTCCCCGCCCCCCCCTCCCCCCACACACACACAGAGGAAGACGGAGCTACTGGGGAGGAGCAACAGACTTTGGACCACAGTTCCCAGTGGGTGGAGCTAATTCACTAAAAGGCTAGGAGACCAGGGGATGTTTTCCGGTTTTGTCCCCCTGCACCACACTAGTGCAAGGCAGAAATGCTGAGTAAGTGGGTGACTCTGAAGTCCAAACTTACCCCTGGTGGGCTGTCCCAGGTCCACGGCGGGAAAGTGGAGCGCAGTAAAACCTTTGACCACAGACAGGAGGCCATGCTGTCCAGTTTATCGATAAAAAGCTCACACTGGTCTCCATTCGCCAGTCTCCTGGATCTTCTTTCCATTGGGTCCTCATTTTGGAAGAGAAAGAGAGAAGTGTTTTTTATTGAACCCCTAAAAGCCCACTTAGGACATTGTGGGAAGAAAATGAGAGCTGTATAAAGTACCTGCTTCTAATAGGCATCAGTAAAAGATTACTGCAGTCATTGTGGTCCAGTTAGTAGCCCAGAGAGGAGGCTTTTTATTTACACCTGAGAAAGATTAAAATTACCAGTAGGGGATTCCATGAGGAGATCACGCATATCAATTGAGCCTGGAGAGATGAGAGCTGACAGGGCATTTAGACAGGAAGACTTACAGGAGTAAAGCTATGGACGCGGGAATATTCTCCAGTTCATTGTAACCTGGCTCCTATCTTGTTTCCTCATGCCTTGCCATGTGTCCATCTTTTTTTTTTTTTTTTTTTGAGAGAGAGAGAGAGAGAGAGAGAGAGAGAGAGAATGAATGAAGGAGGGACAGAGAGAGGGGGGACAGAAGATCTGAAGCAGGCTCTGTGCTGACAGCCGAAAGCCCAATGTGGGGCTCGAACTCACAAATCGCAAGATCACGACCTGAGCCAAAGGCGAATGCCCAACCACCTGAGCCACTCGGGCACCCCCATGTGTCCATTTTTTAAAAAATTTTCATGTTTATTTTTGGGAGGGAGAGAGACAGAGTGACAGCAGGGGAGGGGGCAGAGAGACAGGTGCCACAGAATCCGAGCTGTCAGCACAGAGCCTCATGTGCTCGAACTCACAAGCCGTGAGATCATGACCTGAGCCAAAGTCAGAAGCTTAACTGACGGAGCCACCCGGGCGCCCCTCCCCCCCCCCATGTGTCCATCTTTGATGTCACCTGATTTCCTACTGGACTTCCTTATGGTCAAATTCACCTTCATCCACTCTGGCTGGTCTTTCTGTTCTCATAGCCATCATCCACAGCCAGCCATTCCCCCAATCTCCATCCTCCCCATTCCCCCCATAACGATAGAGGTTTCCCAGAAGCTACATGTCCCTGCCTCCCTTGCAGCCGGGTGTGACCATGCGAGTCGGTCCGGGTAATGGGATATGAGTGAAAGTGATGTGTGACTTCTTGGTCATGCCCTTGAAGCGAAGAGACCTGCCCTTTCTGCTCCTGTCCACGTTGGAGGGTTTGTCCCTGCTCTTCCTCCTGCTCCTCCTCCTGCTCCCCTCACAGCAAGCCAGCTTGAGGACAAAGGACGTGTCTTCCAGATATAGAAAAATCTAGAAGGAAACTGCACCACAGACAACTTTGTAAAGCAGAGGCTCCATACCAACCAGGACTTTCAGGTGAAAAAGCCATTAAGTATCATCTTATGTGAGCCACCGTTATTTGGTCTGGCCATACACTGCCAAAATTATCCTCTCCATTACTAGCTGCCTATCACTGGTAGATGAGGGAAGGCCTCCTGGAGGGGGGAAGGGCAGGGATGCATCTCCAGGTAGAGGGCACAGCATAGACACAGGCATGGAAGCTGAATTCACAGACCTGCAAATAGCTGGGTATGTCTGGGGTCAAGTTCAGGGTAGAAGAAGAGTGGACAGGGGTAAGGCAAAAGAGGCTGGCAGGGTCCAGAGCAAGCAGTCTTTTACGGAGAGATTTGGACTTTGTGCTGAAGTCATGGAAGGGTTTGGATAAGTGAGTTCACCTTATAAGTGAATTATAATAGTTCTTATTTTAAAAGTTTATTTATTTATTTTGAGAGAGAGAGAGAGAGAGGGAGAGAGGGACAGACAGACAGAGGGGGGGGGGGGGGAGGGAGCAGAGAGAGAGGGGGAGAGAGAATCCCAAGCAGGATCCACAATGTCAAAACAGAGCCCAATGTGGGGCTTGATCTCATGAACTGTGAGATCATGACCTGAGCTGAAATCAACAGTCGGATGCTTAACCAACTGGGCCACCCAGGCACTCCTGTAAGCAAAGAATAAAGACAATGCTTGTCCCAATATGCAGGGAGTTAGATGAGAGAGCCTCCATTAGGGGTATCCTTACCCCCAGGACAGAATTGCCCACCTACTGCTGGAGACACATCCCACAGTCTTCTCCAAGATCCACTCCTTAATGAGAGAGAACCTACAGACCAAAGAGGAAATCTGATTTCATCTGCTGGTTATAAAGAGGTTTCTCTAGAACTATGTCTGTCACCCTTCTAGACCTCAACATTGAAATAACTGAATTTCTATACCCTTCGGAGATATATCCCTAGCCAATTGATGATGATTATTTCCATTTCTAGAACACTGGGTTGATCCATAAAAAGCCAATGGGAAATTTTCATATAAAGCCATTCATTGTTTCCTCATTGTTGGGCCTTCAACAAGATGGAGAAGTTTGTTCTTAAACCTTCAGCTGTCATTGGAGGCATCACCCAGAAACAACTTTTCTAAAGCTCGTCAAGCCAGCGTGGACCACAGTGTATTTAATTCCTCTCCCCCTCTCCAAGAGCTGGAATGGTAATTCCTTCACTTCCAGAATCCCCTCAAAGCCCACAGAAATTGAATACAACTTGGTCAAATTGGATCAAGCTGACCTAAACCTTAAACTCCTAGTTAGTGAAGTGGGTTTTTTCTTTTAATGTTTTTATTTATTTTTGAGAGAGAGAGAGAGAGAGACAGAGGACAAGCAGGGGAGGGGCAGAGAGAGAGGGAGACACAGAATCCGAAGCAGGCTCCAGGCTCTGAGCTGTCAGCACAGAGCCAGACGCAGGGCCCGAACCCACGAACTGCGAGATCATGACCTGAGCTGAAGTCAGACGCTTAACTGACCGAGCCACCCAGGCACCCCTAGTTAGTGAAGTTTTATCCAACTGGGCATTACAATTTTTCATCTGGGTTCATATATTTGCCTACAAATATTATAATTGGATGGAATCATGGTTTTTCTGGGAATTATTTCTATCCTCCACAGAGCCACTTCTTCACCCTCATAAAACACGCTTGACAAAAGGAAAGGAAAAAATTCCTTGTTATGGTGATTGGTGCCTTATTTCTGTGTTTTCCTAGAAAGCGAAATCAAGATAGATGCTTGATGTATTTATACAATTTTGAAACAGCAACCTTGTTTTGTCAGAGAAACAGACTCAGGAGTACTGCCCCCAGTGCGCTGGCATGCCAGAGATATGTATTGTCATTTTTAATCCTTTTAGGCTAATTTCCTCATCTGTCAGGGCGGAGAGTCAATAGATACTGTCTCGGGTTGAAAAATTGTTTAAAATTTTAAATGATGGCAGACCTTGCACAATGTATAGTTAAGATGACATTGTTCATTATGCCTCGTCTCCCCCCTGCACCCTCAGCCCTCTTGCTCCAAAACACAGCAATAATAAATATGAAGAGAGAAAATTAAAAAGACAAAGGCCAGCTCAAACAAGAAGACAAGAAATGAGAAGTGGGAGAGGGGGCAGTACTGGTGAACCTCCAGGGCTCCAGGCTGGGAAGCAGGCACAGCGGGTGGGAATGTGGATCCCAGGATAAGGCAGGAGTCACGGCCTCCAGCAGGAGGTAGGGCAGAGATCCAGGCTCACAGCTCCGCATGAGGGGTCTGAAGGGGTACCCACCCCTCTTAACAGGAAGCTGACAAAGCCTGTTGACAGCTCTCAGGGGTTACATGTTGCATGAAACTGTAAGCTTAGGGAGACAGAGGAAGACCAGGGCCTTCCAACAGGACCTCAGTCAAGCTGCTGACTCAAGTGAAATCTGCAATATGCCCAATGTCATGTCTGGGCTAGAGCCCCAGGCTGCTAATGTAAGAGTTCACTCTGAACTAAAGGCCCCCAGGGGTTGGGTAGAGATAGTCACATAACTGCCAGAGGGGGAAGAATGCAGGGAAAGAAAAGAGATCGCCTGCTTAAGATGAGCCTGTAAACCAAAATTCAAAAAACAGATGAACAAGTGGTATCAGTGAAAATGGCAAAGGAAGGACTTCCAAAAACTCTCTTGCGTTTCATAAAAACAAGAAAACTGAAAGAAATGTCAGAATCAAATTTTCAGAATTCTGGAAGTTAATCAAAGGTCTGTAGCAATCTCAGGAACATCTCTTTAAGAAAAAAGGCTAGGGGCACCTCGATGGCTCAGTCAGTTAAGTGTCCAACTCAATTTCAGCTCAGGACATGATCTCGTGGTTCATGGGACTGAGCCCCAGGTTGAGCTCTGCTCTGACAGCACAGAGCCTACTTGGGATTCTCTCTCTCCCTCTCTCTCTCTGTCCCTCCCCACTCTCGAAAGAAAGAAAGAAAGAAAGAAAGAAAGAAAGAAAGAAAGAAAGAAAGAAAGGCAGCTGAATTTTGGTAAGGAAAGTAATTTGTGGCATTTTAATTTGCCCTATTCCTGTCGCATGCTACCCAGCTCCATGGTAAGTAAACCTGAAAGTCAACAGCCTATGATCGCAGGAAAACCCAACACCCTGATGGCTACCAGAGGAGCCTAACAGAGTGGAAGCTCCTTCAAATTCCAGAAATGTGTCATTATTTCACTTGTTTGATGGTGGCCTGGAAAACCCCACTTAAAAGGCTGTCTTTATTTGCCCTGACTCATCGCTCACACAGCACTGATGATAGCCACCAACCTAGATTTCTCTCATGGGCTGAGCCATCATCCCAGAGGGAGGGCAAAACACAGATGCTTTTCCCAGATGTACCATTTGCTACCCACGGACCTGTGCATCAAGAAGTGAAATTGAAGAGGAGAATGCAAAGAAAATGATGAACATAGGAAATGATAAAGTATGCTAGAAAATTTAATTATTGACTGCATAATAATCATCATGCCATTTCCTGTATTTCGACAGAAGTGAAAATAACACCCCAGACTTCATTAACCAATTGCAAGATGTTGGCATCCTTGTTCCTTATGGCAACAAGGAAGACTGGTTAATGAATGTGGAAAAAGTGTGCCAACATCCTCAACTTGTTCCACAGATGAGCAGACACACTGGGCAACTTTAGATCGTATTAGAGTAATTAGTTCATTAAATTTACACATTAATTTAAAGATAGCCGCTACAGGAATATAAATAGAATCTAAGCTTCCTCATTAACCGGGATAAAAAGGAGGAAGCTATACAGAAAACTTTACCAGATGCACAGAAGGCAGGACAAAAAAGGAAGAAACCAAGAAAAATAATAAAAAATTTTAAAGATGTAAATAAGTCCAAAAACTGGGGATCAGATAAGTATAAGCAGAGTTAATTGACATTAACATCAGAGACTATCAGATTTCATTAAAAGAAACTAACGATGATCCTGACCGATTAAAGTTTTTCCTACCTTTCATCCCTTAACTTGAGACAAATCTTCCACAACCAATATTGCTTTTTTGCAGAAATGTTTATTTGAAGTCCAATTCTGTTTCTTTCTCCGTTGTTAAATGTTAGCATAATTAAATGTAATGGTTTCAGTTTTAAACTAGCATGAACACTTATTAAGTTCTCATACAATTCTTTCTTTCTTCCTTTTCTCTCTTTCTCCCCCCTGTCTTCCCTCTGTCTTTCTTTCTGGGCATATTCACAGGCAGAGGCTGAAATGGTCAGATGTAACCATATGTTGCCTGCTCTTATGGGAAGCTATGATGTTTGCACAGAGCCAATCTCAAGTAAGACCCGGGTCTATCATTAAGAATTCCACTCATTCCAAAGGATTTGTGAGCCAAGTAGACGTTGCTGGTGATTCAGTAGGAGAAACAGAGACAGCACTCACTGCACGCATAGCACAAACAATTTAACAAATCCCCATTAGACACCCCCAGCCAGTTTCGTCTTTGGCACCATGGTAAACCAGGAAGGAGCATTATTTCCCTGGATGCTTTCCCTCCCACTAAATTTTCTCAGCATCTGACACTAGTTCCCTGACTCCTTCACTCCTTTTTTTTTTTTATTATTTAAAAAAAATTTTTTTTTACATTTATTTATTTTTGAGAGACAGAGAGAGAGCACAAGTGGGGAGGGGCAGAGAGAGCAGGAGACAGAATCCGAAGCAGGCTCCAGGCTCTGACCTGTCAGCACAGAGTCCGACGCAGGGCTCAAACTCACAAACCGTGAGATCATGACCTGAGCCGAAGTCGGACGCCCAACCGACCGAGCCACCCAGGTGCCCCTCTCTTTCTTTTTTTTTTTTTTTTAATGTTTTTAGTTTTTGAGAGAGAGAATGCAAGCAGGGATGGGGCAGAGAGAGGGGGACAGAGGATCTGAAGTGGGCTCTGTGCTGACAGGCTGACAGCAGACAGCCCGATGTGGCTCTCAAACTCAGGAACTCGGAGATCGTGAGATCATGACCCGAGCAGTAGTCTGGCGCTCAACTGGCTGAGCCACCCAGGCGCCCCCCAACTCCTGTATTCTTAAGCCTCTTTCCCTTTCTCATGCAGGGCAGTGGAGCTTTGTTGCAGCCCCTCCTATTACCTGTACCCGTCACCCCACTCAGCCAAGTTACCAATGACTCTCCAGGGACCAGGATGCCTTCTCACTAGAAAGTAGCAAAGACTGGGGCACGTAGGTAGCTCAGTCAGTTGAGCATCTAACTTTTTTTTTAAGGTTATTTATTTATTTGGGGGGGGGGGGAGGAAGGAGAGACATGAGCAGACAAGGGAAGAGAGAGAGGGAGAGAGAGAATCCCAAGCAGGCTCTGTGCTGAGCCCAATGAGGGGCTCAATCTCATGACCGTGAGATCATGGCCTGAGCCAAAATCAAAAGGAGCATGGACGCTTGATCTCAGGGTCGTGAGTTCAAGTCCCACGTTGGGCTCCATGCTGGGCGTGGAGCCTAATTCAATAAATAAATAAATAAGAAAGTAGCAAGGACGATGAGTAACAATTGACCTCTCTCCTTCTACATAAGAAATGGCTTAAGTGAACATAAAACTTAAAAGTTCATGTTTGGCGTTTTCAATGGAAACATATTGCTGAAAGAAAAATTCAAACAAGATGCTTACATGTTTTCTTTCAGACAAACAGAGAGGGAAAACAGTAACGTTAAAGGGAATTTGGGGGGGCACCCGGCTGGCTCAGTACGAAGAGCATGTGACTCATGATCTTGGGTTGTGAGTTTGAGCCCCACATTGGGTGTAGAGATTACTTAAAAATAAAATCTTTTAAAAAAGAAAGAATTTTGAATAAAAACACCCCCCAAAAACCCCACCCTAGTACAGCATTGTTCATTGTTATTATTATTAATTATATTATTATTATTTTGCAATTTCCCTTACATTTCCACAGGTTTTAAATCAATTCACCTACAGTCAGTTCCCTAAGATGAATTCATCTACAATGTGATCCTGGGTTAAATCCATTGAATATCTTATTCTTTCTTACTATCTTTGCAGCATTTTATACTGATTAAATAAATCATCAGCATTTCATAAATGATATTTTTACCTTTCAGGACACTTATCCATGTCGTGCATGACCCCATAACTTTGGTGACGGAATTCTAGTGAAGGATCAAGACAGAGGAGATTTGACAATTGATCGTACTTACTGTCTTGGGTACCATTGATTTATTTGTTATTTTTTTCTTTTACATTTATTTATTTTTGAGAGAGACAGAGCACAAGTCGGGGAGGGGCAGAGAGAGAAGGAGACACAGAATCCGAAGCAGGCTCCAGGCTCTGACCTGTCAGCAGAGTCTGATGCGGGGCTCAAACTCACAAACCGTGAGATCATGACCTGAGCTGAAGTTGGACGCTTAATCGACTGAGCCACCCAGGTGCCCCCTTGGGTACCACTGAAAAGCGGGTTAGAAATATTAAATTTTAAAGAAAGGACTTTTAACAAACAGCCTAACAAGTCTTTAAATGATTCAAAAGTAGATTAAAGAGGAACGAATTATACATACAAGAATAGAAATAATCCCATAATCAAGGGAGGGTACGAATGTTTAAAATACTTCTTTAAAGTACGAAACTATCAGAAGGACCCTCAGACAACTGGATAACAAATACATACCATGTCAAAAAGTGAAAAAATGAAGAAGACAATGATAATTGAATAGAGACAAAACACCTAAAGGCAGAGGGGTGAATTTTCAGGGAACTGGCTATTAGAAATACTGATAATGAGGCAAAGTGGTTTTCAGGGATTTGGTCTGCTCCTGTTTTCAACCTAGTTGCAACCTGAATATTCATTTCACGTTCTATATCCTTCTCATTTCATATCGCAACTAAAGCATTTTCTCCTTTGTTGCCATTCTTTATAAAATTAATTGCTATTTCAATGACGTGGTTTTTTCTGAGTATAAAAGGTAAGATGTGTTCATTATACAAGTCGAAAAATACACAAGAGCATAAAGGAGAAAACAAAAATCAAGTATGATCCCATCATCAGGAAATAACCATGTCTTGTTTTAATGAGCATCATCCTGGTCGTCGTGGTGTTGGGAGGGGCTATATGCATGCGATCGCCATTTTCAATGTCAGTTTTCTGTCATAAACTGTTCTGTAATTTTTTCAGCTACTTCCAATTTGTGGGGTTTTGTTTTTTTCACTTCTGCCTTTTGTTTCTATAGATAACACCATGTTGAACAGTTTCGGACATGTAACTTTCTGCTTTGGTTGAATTATTTTTTAATTTTTTTAATGTTTATTTTTGAGAGAAAGGGACAGATAGAGCATGAGCGGGGGAGGGGCAGAGAGAGAGGGAGACACGGAATCTGAAGAGGCTCCAGGCTCTAAGCTGTCAGAACACAGTCCTACAAGGGGCTTGGAACTCATGAATCGTGAGATCATGACCTGAGCAGAAAAGTCAGACGCTCAACAGACTGAGCCACCCAGGCGCCCTTGCTTTTGTTGAATTTTTTTTCCCTTTGAGAAAAATTCCTAAGTGAGGGATTATGGGATCAAAGTTTCTTATTATGTAAAATTTCAACCCCCGGATTGCTCAAAAGAGAAGACTGAGGAGAAAGGACTGGTCTAAAGTTATTTACCTTGCCTCGGTGGCTCATCAGTTAAGTGTCCCACTTCAGCTCAGGTCATGATCTCACAGCTTGTGAATTCAAGCCTCGCATCAGGCTCTGTGCTGACAGTGACGAGTCTGCTTAGGATTCTTGTTCTCTCCTCTCTCTGCTTCTCCCCTGTTCATGCTTTCTTTCTCTCAAAATAAATAAATAGGGGCACCTGGGTGGCTCAGTCGGTTGAGCATCCAACTTTGGCTCAGGTCATGATCTTGGGGTTCACGGGTTCCCTGCATCAGGCTCTGTGCTGACAGAATGGAGCCTAGGGCCTGCTTCAGATTCTATGTCTCCCTCTCTCTCTGTCCTCCCCTACTAATGCTCTGACTCTCTCTCTCAAAAATAAATAAACATTAAAAAAAATTTTTTTAAAGAAGAAATTGGGGCACCTTCGGGGCTCGGTCAGTTGAGCGTCCAACTATGGCTCAGATCATGATCGAGCCCCACATCGGGCTCTGTGCTGACAGCTCGGAGCCTGGAGCCTGCTTCAGATTCTGTGTCTCCCTCTCTCTCTCTGCCCCTCCCCTGCTCGCACTCTGTCTCTCTCTGTCTCTCAAAAATAAAAAAATAAACGTAAAAAAAAAAGTTTTTAAAAAAAGAAAAAGAAATAAATAAAAACTTTAAAAAAATTTTAACCTTTGAGTAGCCCAGGATCCAAGTCTTCCAACTCCCATGGTTTTGTCCCACTCTGCCAGTTAGGATGGCAAGACATTCCAGATACGGAGCCTCCACTGTTGTTGGAGGCCATTCTGTTTGTTATTCTTCTCCCATTAAATTAAAGAGACTATAAAAGTTTTCTAATAACCAAATCCTTCAAAATGAACTGTTTGAAGGCTCTGAAGTCTCACCCTGGGGCAAGACATTTACTAGACTAAAATAAATCTCTGCAAAGCCTTTACAGGAGCCTTAAAACCCGATTCTGCAACAAAATGCTTGTTTTTATTATAAATTGAGTTTTTATTATCAGCACGAATGCAAACAGTGCTGCTGACATGGTAAACATAAAGCATCTGAGCAGTCATAAATATTCACACACCTTTGGCAGAAGCGATTGTTACCTGAAGCAACAGTTCTGGCCAAATTCCGATGGGCACTCTCGGGGAGAGGGAGAGGCAGTGCCCGTTCCCCCACGGGAAAGGACACAGGGGGACAAAGATCGCGGTGGCTCCCCATCCACCCCCCACTGACTGGGTGACTGCTCTGTGGGAAACATGAAAGGCCCGGACAGAGGGGTGCACGGGAGCGGGGCAGGATGAGAAGACACGCAGCCCGACACCACAGCTGGATCCACCCCACTTCTGTTTTGTTTGGGTTGAGATAAAATTCGCCATTTTAAAGTGTATTGTTCAATAACATTTAGTACATTCATCATGGTGTGCAACCATTACCACTGTGTACTTCCAAAATATTTTCACCACTCAGAGGGAAACCGTGTAGCCATGAAACAGTCACCCCCAATCGCCTCAACTCCCCTTTCCTCGCCCTTGGCATCCACTAGTCTGCTTCCTGTCTCTACAGACGTGCCTGTGCTCAACATTTCACACTCATGAAATCATACATATGTGACCTTTTGTGTCTGGCTTCATTCACTTAGCATCATGTCTTCAAGGTTCATCCATGTCATAGCAGGTGCCAGTACATCACTCCCTCCGTGGCTGAGTAATAGTCCATCGTGTGGCTCTACCACATTTTATTTATCCATTCACCAGTTGATAGACATCTGGGCTGTTTCCACCTTGTGTCTATTGTGCACAGTGCCGCTGGAAGCAAACACATGTACGCATTTTTGTTTTACTATCATTTTCCAACTCTGTTGGATAGATTCCTTGGAGGGGACTTGCTGAGTCATGTGGAGTTCTGTGTTCAACTTGTTGAGGAACTGCTCAACTATTTTTCACAGAGGCTGCACCATCTTACATTTCCACTGATTCTGAGCAAGGGCTCTGATTTCTCTACATGACCACCAACACCTGTCGTGTTCCATCATCATTATTATTCTCGTTCGGTCAAGTGTAAAGTCGTCTGTCCTTGTGGTTTTGCATTTCCTTAATAACTAATGATGTTGAGCATTTTTCACGTACTTGTTGGCCATCTGTAGATCTTCTATGGAGAAATGTCTCTTCATGTCCTTTGCCCATTTTTTAATTGGGTCTCTTTGTGGTTAGACTTTTTAGAGTTCCTGATATATTCTAGATAAAATGTCCTCATCAGATATATGATTTGTAAATATTTTCTCCCAATCCATTTGTTTTTTCACCTTCTTGATAGTGTCCTCTGATGCACAAAAGCTTTTAATTTTGACAAAGGTCCAACTTACCTATTTTCTCCTTTTGTTGTTTCTGCTTTTGACGTCATAGTTAAGATTCATTACCAAATCCAAGGTCATGGAGATTTACATCTATGTTTTTCTTGTATGAGTTATAGTTTTAGCTTTTACATTTAGGTCTTTGGCCCATTTTAAGTTAATTTTTGTATATGGTATGAAAATGGATCTAACTTGATTCTTGTACATTTTGCAAATAATTGTCCCAGCATCTTTTTTTGAAAAGACTCCTCTTTCCCTCTTTGCATGGTCTTGGCATCCTTGTCAAAATCAACTGACCACAGTTGTATCATTTATTTCTGGACTCTCACTTCTATTCCATTGGTTTATATATACATCCTTTTGCTGGCAACACACTGTTTAGATTTATGAAGCTTTGAATAAGTTTTGAAACTGGGAAATGAGAGTTCTATGATTTTGTTCTTTGGCAAAATTGTTTCGGCTATTCAGGATCCCTTGGAATTTTGTATGAATTTGAGGATCAGCTTTTCCATTTTTGCAAAAAGGGCCATTGGGAATTTGATAGGGATTGCACTGAATCAATAAATCATTTTAAGAAATACTGACACAGGGGCGCCTGAGTGGCTTAGACAGTTAATCGTCCGACTCTTGATTTCAGCTCAGGTAATGATCTCACAGTTCATGGGTTTGAGTCCCATGTAGGGCTCTGTACTAGCAGCACGGAGCCTGCTTGGACACCTCTCTCTCCCTCTCTCTGCTCCTCCCTGACTTGCGCATGCAAGAGTGCTCTCTCTCTCCCTCAAAATAAACTAAAAAAATACTTAAAAAAAAGAAATATTGACACCTTAACACTATTAAATCTTCCAATCCATGAACAAGGGGTGTCTTTCCATTTTTTTCATTTTATTTTTCCCCAATGTAATAGCTTCTTTTATTTTTTTTAATTTTATTTTTTATTTTTTAAAATTTACATCCCAATTAGCATATAGTGCAACAATGATTTCAGGAGTAGATTGCTTAGTGCCCCTTACCCATTTAGCCCATCCCCCCTCCCACAACCCCTCCAGAAACCCTCAGTTTGTTCTCCATATTTATGAGTCTCTTCTGTTTTGTCCCCCTCCCTGTTTTTATATTATTTTTGTTTCCCTTCCCTTATGTTCATCTGTTTTGTCTCTTAAAGTCCTCATATGAGTAAGGTCATATGATTTTTGTCCTTCTCTGACTAATTTCACTTAGCATAATACCCTCCAGTTCCATCCACATAGTTGCAAATGGCAAGATTTCATTCTTTCTGATTGCCAAGTAATACTCCATTGTATAGATATACCACATCTTCTTTGTCCATCCAACCATCAGGGGACATTTGGGCTCTTTCCATACTTTGGCTATAGTTGATAGTGCTTCTATAAACATGGGGGTGCAGGTGTCCCTTCAAAACAGCACACCGGTATCCCTTGGATAAATACCTAGTAGTGCAATTACTGGGTCGTAGGGCAGTTTTATTTTTAGTTTTTTGAGGAACCTCCATACTGTTTTCCAGAGTGGCTGCACCAGCTTGCATTCCCAGGGGTGTCTTTCCATTTATTCCTATCTTTTAAATTTTCTTTCAGCAATGTTTTATAGTTTCCAATGTACAAGTTTTGCACCCCTTTGGTTAAATTCACTTCTAAATATTTTATTCCTTTTGATGATATTTTAAGTGGAATTTTTTTCTTAATTTTCTTTTTGGGTTATTCACTGCTGGCATATAGAAATACAACTGATTTTGGCATGTTAATCTTCTATCCAGTAATGCTGTCGAATGCATTTCTTCACACTAGTAATTTTTTGTTGATTTTTAAAAATTTCTCTCTAAGATCATGTCATCTGTGAACAGAAATACTTGTCCTTCTTCCTTTCCTATCTGGATGCCTCTTAATTCATTTAAGAAATTGCCCCGATGGCCCCAGCCAGACCTGTTGAATATTAAGTAGCAAGCGTGGGTATTCTCATCCTGCTCCTGATGGGAGGGGAAAAGCTTTCTGTCCTTCCCCATTATGTGTGAGGTCAGTTGTGGGTTCTTCACAACTGCCCTTTGTCATGTTGAGGAAGTTCCCTTCTTTCCCAGGCTATTGCGTGTTTTTATCACAAACACCCTAGTTCTTGTTCATTCGTTCCACAACACCTCCTACCTGCTGAGATAGCCTGTGTTTTGTGCTGGGAAGTGACAGCCTGGCACCTCTTCTTTCCCAGCTCACACTGACGTGGGGGAGATGGGCTTGTAGACACAATTATAATACAAAATGGAAGGTACCTGAACAACAGAAGAATGGAAAGGCATCTACCCCTGTCTGAGTGACAGCAGGGGTGTCTTGGTTTGGGTCCCTTGAAGGCAGAGCCTAAAGCTAGGACTTGGGAGCAGGGAACTTATTTGGGTGATCATCCCAGGACACAGGAGCGAAGGCATCAGACAAGGAACGAGGGAAAGCCATTGAGGGTGTGGAATCGGCGTGGGTACATGTGGGGGTAACCAGGGCTCAATTCAAGGGGACTCTCCAAGAAACTTCAGAAAATGGCTCAGAATTGTCCTTCCAAAGGATGGGAGAGTGAGGCCAAAAAGTCAGAGGGCCCCAGCAGGCCCTCGAAGTGGAAGCCTGGCCGTGGCGTAATGTCCTTGGGGAATACCCACCCGGGTCACAGCTGCAGGGGGCGATGGTGGGGGAGAGGGTGGGGGTGAGGTGGCAGGAAGACTAATGGCTTCTCCTGTAGGGAGTCGGGAAAGCTTCTGTTTCCAGAAGGAAAGCTATGATGGCATCCAGAAAACGGACAGAAATTAGCGGGATGGAGCAGGCAGGGGAGATCACGCAGGGCTTCGGACATTTTGTTCTGAGAGCAGTGGGGGAGCCACCGATGAGGGATTTTTATCCTGGAAGTGATCGGCTTGAAGCTTTAGACAGATGTCTCTGGTCGAGGCACAGAGAAAGGACGGCAGGGAGGCAAAAGTGAAGCAGAGGTTGCAGTTCGGAGGCTGCTGTAGAGGTCCAAGCCAGAGCTAACGGGTCCTTACGCTGACGGAGGCAGAAGAAATCAAGCCAGATTTGATCGCTGTTCAGAGGAGCGGCTCCACAGGAGGGGCTGATGGACTACACGTAGGGAGCGAGGGACAGGAAGTCACGCATATCACCCAGTGTTTTTGGCTTTGGCAGTAGGGTTTCCAGGGGCGTCATCAGTTGAGGACAGGGAATCCAGAGAAGAAAAACATGACGAGGTCAGTTCTGGACAAGCTGAAGTGGAGGAAGCCGGGGAGCATCCAAGAGGAGGGAGGGCCCCACAGGACAGCTCCAGCCTTATTTTGCCACCCCTTAGAGCCAAGCTGGTGGGCTTTCCTCCTTGTAAATGGCTTGACCTCAGCAAGGATGCAAGAAATATTTGTGGATTGAATAAACGAGCTACCGACAGCTGGCCTTGTTTGCTTTGTTTGTGCCCTTTCTTTCTTTCTTTCTTTCTTTCTTTCACTTACCTGTTACCTTGCCCATTCCTTCAAAAGCCACCACCTTCGTGGCCAGTCTGCAGACCGCGGGGCAGGAACCAGGAAGAGCCCTGGGGGGTGGGTGCGTGTGACGCCCATGCAGCTGCTTCATCAGGAGACAATCGTCAGGATCCAGAACTGATTTATTCACTCCCTTGGCCTAGCCGCAACAATGATGGAAGGCCTCCAGAGCCAGGCCCACGCTGCAAGGAAACCTCTGTGGAAAAGGCCAGACACGCTCACTTGATCGGGGAGCACAGAGCCCTCTGGCCGGGAGACTTTCCTGTCTGCCCGCCCAAGCGTAAGACTCAGTGATGGCGGTCACAAAGCCAACAGGCCCTGCCAAGGCGGCTGGAACAGACCATGCAACTGCTTGTGATGTGGGTCAGCGTGTCAGTCGCAGAAGCAGGGAGGGAGCCAAGAAGGAAGAACAAGGCATCCCCGCTCTCAGGGCTCAGGAGCAAGTCATGATGGGGGAGGAGGTGGGGGGGGGGTGCAGGAATGGCAGCTCAGATGCCCCGCTAGCTTCTCAGGCCTCCTGGGCGGGTTGGCTCACTTTCCCCATGGCGCCCAGTGCACTTTGGACTTAAGTCCCACATCCCGGGCTTTGCTCCTGCAGAACTAGCACCGAGATGCTTCCCCTGTGGGTTCTCTCTGCCCACCCACAACCGACTCCACACACACAGTCTGAGTCGAACAGATGCTCATCCTTAGCTGTCGCTTGCTTTGTTTCAGGGCCACTTCCTCCGGGAAGCCCTCCCTGCCTCTCCCCACCTACCCTCCTGTGGGCACCTGTAATCATTGATCGGAGGCAGCCAACAGTGTTTACAGACTGAAAAGCCAGATTCTGGGTTTACACTTTGGTTCCACCACTTAATAGCAGCGAGAGGCAGAGCAAATTACTTACCCTCTCTGTGCTCGGTTTTCCCGTCTATTAACCGGGGTTCACAGCAGTTTCTGCCCCACGGAGCTGCTGGGGGAGTAAGCAGCCAATGCCTGTGAGGTGTTAGCACAGCGCCTGGCAAACGGAAGGCTTAGTCCACATTTCCTGGACTTTTCTCTGATGCGTGTGCGTCCTTGTGCGCACGCACGGGTGTCCGCGCGTGCGTGTGTGAGCGTGCGCGCATGCGTGTGTGGGCATGCGCGCGTGCGTGCGTGGGCGTGCGCGCGTGTGCATGCGCGTGTGTGGGTGTGCGCGTGTGCGTGTGTGGGCGTGCGCGCGCGCGCAAATTTCTGTTTCCGAGAAGAGCAGGTTCCTTGAGGAGACGCAAATGCTCTGCTTCCCATGCAGCTTATAAATAAAATAATCCTTTGTGTTGCCTTTTATGAAGGTCAAATGCCAACAATCAGATAAGACGCCCAGAGGGGCTCATTACCCACCTGGCCTGAGAGAGAGCTGGGCTTGCAGACCGCTCGGCCCCCCTACCATGTGCCCCATATACCCAAGCCAGGGAAACTCGGGACCCGCTTACCAGCTCATCTCTGAGGGTGTTCTTATCCCTCTGTGCCACTTTAGTCAAATTAATCAGCATGTGGACTTAAGCTCCCAAAGGGCAGGGACTGGAAGAAAGCTGGCCCTTGTTAGGAACTTACCACGTGCCGGGGGCCATCCTAAGCATCTTATGTACATGCTCTCTGATGCTCACAGGGGTCTCTTGAAATGGTATTATTCCCTCCACTTGAGAGATGAGCAATCTGAGGCTCTGGAGGTTAAACAACCAGCCTAAGATCATGGCGCCAGGGTGGGCGGGATGGGGTCCCCAAACCAAAGCTGTGAAAACCACCGGGGCAGTGCTAGGCACGCAGTAGGTGTGTGCGGCGGCCTCCAGCAATTCTCTTCGACCCGCCTATTGCCCCATCCTAATAGTTGTGCAGCTCTTAAAAGCAAGTTATTTGAAAAACTCTTTAGAAGGTGCTCCTTTGGAAGCCATCTTGGGCCTGCAGGGGAATTCCTATAGGATACCAACTGCCCGGAGGGAGGACTCACTGCAGAGATCTTACATGTGGACCCAATGGGACAAAGCCACTGCCGTACTGTGGACCCCAGCCAGGTAGTCTGCGGAGAGAGATCGGATTTTCCCCACCAGGGACAGAGGAAAGGCAAAAAGTATTGACATGAGGCTATAGGGTCTGTCCCCTCATTTCCAATCCCCTTTTGGCTTCCTCTTTCTTAGAAGCTGTATATGTCCCTTAGCCCTTCACCCTGCAAGTGAGAGTGTATAAACCCCACACATGACAATCTCTGTTATAGGGAAACTCGTGGGGCTGAGTGCTGGAGACCTTGGGCTCATTGAGAGCCTGAAAGGCTTGGATTTGAATCTACCTGCCAGCCCTGTGAGCTTTAACAAGTTATCCCACTGGTCTGGGCCTTAGTTTCTTCATCTGTAAAATGGGGATAATGGATCCCACTTTTACAAGGTTCTGTGAGGGATAAAATGAGATACTGTCCACAGAGTGGACTGTGCTGCACCACTCAACCTCCTCCTTCTGGTTGGGGACACTCCTGTCCCCGGGCACAGGGAGAATTGGTGGAGGATGGTTCTCAACATAGACTCTCTGGGAACATGTCCCTCCCTAGGGACAGCCCATAGCCAGTGATGGGTCTCTGCACAGGGATGAAGGCCCAGCATCCTTGCCTTGACTCAACTGGAACAAGAGTCATCTCAGCTTCAGACCATCCAGGGGTTTGGGCTGAGGCCACTGCTGCAACTGCATGGCAGCTCAGCTTTTCTCTCTGCTTTGTGCTATTTTCCTCATTCCCCACCGCTTTGTCTCCAAGAGCACTCCCCTATAAACCATCTGCATCAGCCTCTTCCACTCAGAATCTGTTCTCCAGTGGGATGGTTAATCTCACGTGTCAACTTGGCCATGGCACCCAGATGGTTGGTCAAACACTAGCCTGAACATTGTTGTGATAGCATTTTTTTTCAGGTCTTCATTTCTTTTTTTTTTTTTTAATTAATTAATTTTTAATCTAATAATTTATTTTTTTTTTATAATTTACATCCAAGTTAGTTAGCACATGGTGCAACGATTTCAGGAGTAGATTCCTTAAGCCCCTTACCCATTCCTTAAGCCCCTCCCACACCCCCTCCAGTAACCCTCTGTTTGTTCTTTATATTTAAGAGTCTCTTATGTTTTGTCCCCCTCCCTGTTTTTATATAATTTTTGCTTCCTTTCCCTTGTGTTCATCTGTTCTGTGTCTTAAAGTCCTAATATGAGTGAAGTCATATGATATTTGTCTTTCTCTGACTAATTTCGCTTAGGATAATACCCTCCAGTTCCATCCACATAGTTGCAAATGGCAAGATTTCATTCTTTTTGATTGCCAAGTAATACTTCATCATATGTGATGGTATATGTGTGTGTGTGTGTGTGTGTGTGTGTGTATACACACATATATGTGTGTGTGTGTGTGTGTGGTATATACGTATATACCACATCTTCTTTATCCATTCATCCATCGATGGACAGTTGGGCTCTTTCCATACTTTGGCTATTGGTGATAATGCTGCTATAAACATTGGGGTCTAAGTGTCCCTTAGGAACAGCACACCTGTATCCCTTGAATAAATGCCTAGTAGTGCAATTGCTGGGTCATAGGGTAGTTCTATTTTTAGTTTTTTGAGGAACCTCCATACTGTTTTCCAGAGAGGCTGCACCAGCTTGCATTCCCACCAGTAGTGCAAAAGAGATCCTCTTTCTCCACATCCTTGCCAACATCTGTTGTTGCCTGAGTTGTTAATGTTAGCCATTCTGACAGGTATCTCGTTGTGGTTTTGATTTGTAGTTCCTTAATGATGAGTGATGTTGAGCATTTTTTCATGTGTCGGTTGGCCATCTGGATGTCTTCTTTGGAGAAGTGTCTATTCATGACTTTTGCCCATTTCTTCACTGGATTATTTATTTTGGGGGTGTTGAGTTTGATAAGTTCTCTATAGATTTTGGATACTAACCCTTTATCTGATATGTTGTTTGCAAATATCTTCTCCCATTCCATTGGTTACCTTTTAGTTTTGCTGATTGTTTCCTTTGCTGTGCAGAAGCTTTTTATTTTGATGAGGTCCCAATAGTTCATTTTTGCTTTTGTTTCCCTTGCCTCTGGAGACGTGTTGAGTAAGAAGGTGCTGCGGCCGAGGTCAAAGAGGTTTTTGCCTGCTTTCTCCTCTAGGATTTTGATGGCTTCCTGTCTTACATTGAGGTCTTTCATCCATTTTGAGTTTCTTCTTGTGTATGGTGTAAGAAAGTGGTCCAGGTTCATTCTTCTGCATATCGCTGTCTAGTTTTCCCAGCACCACTTGCTGAAGAGACTGTCTTTATTCCATTGGATGTTCTTTCCTGCTTTGTCAAAGATTATTTGGCCATACGTTTGTGGGTCCATTTCTGGGCTCTCTATTCTGTTCCATTGATCTGTCTGTTTCTGTGCCAGTACCATACTGTCTTGGTGATTACAGCTTTGTAATACAGCTTGAAGCCGGGATTGTGATGCCTCCTGCTTTGGTTTTCTTTTTCAAGATTGCTTTGGCTATTCGGGCTCTTTTCTGGTTCCATACAAATTTAGGATTGTTTGCTCTAGCTCTGTGAAGAATGCTCCTGTTACTTTGATAGATGTTGCGTTAAATATGTAGATTGCTTTGGGTAGTATTAACATTTAACAATATTTGTTCTTCCTAACCAGAAGCATGGAATATTTTTTCTATTTTTTTGTGTCTTCAATTTCTTTCATAAGCTTTCAATAGTTTTCAGTGTATACATTTTTCACTTCTTTGGTTAGATTTATTCCTAGGTATTTCATGGTTTTTGGTGCAATTGTAAATGGGATAGATTCCTTGATTTCTCTTTCTGTTGCTTCATTATTGGTGTATAGGAATGCAACTGATTTCTGTGCGTTGATTTTATATCCTGTGACTTTGCTGAATTCATGGATCAGTTCTAGCAGTTTTTTGGTGGAATCCTTAGAGTATGTAATGGTATTTTTTAGATGAGATTAACATTTTTAAAAAATGCTTATTTATTTATTTTGAGAGAGAGAGTGCGAGCAGAGGGAGGGGCAAAGAGAGGGAGAGAGAGAATCTCAAGCAGGCTCTGCTCTGTGAGTGTAGAGCCTGACATGGGGCCTGATCTCATGAACCATGGGATCATGACCTGAGCCGAAATCAAGAGTTGGGACACTTAACCGACTGAACCACTTGGGCATCTCTAGATTATTAACATTTAAATTAGTAGACTTTGAGTAAAACAAATTACCCTCCATAATGTGGGTGGGCCTCATAAAATCAGTTGAAGGCCTTAAGAAAAAACAGACTGAGATTCCAGGAAGACAGAATTCTGCCTCCAGGCTGTCTTCAGACTCAAGCTTCAGTATTAACTCTTCCTTGCAGCTTTAACCTGTGACGTGCTCTGTAGATTTTGGACACGCCAGCCTCCATAACCTCATGAGCCAATTCCTTAAAATAAATCTATCTATATCTATATCTGTATCTATATCTATACCTATGTCTATGTCTATGTCTATATCTATATCATCTATACCTATATCATCTATATCTATATCTATATCTATCACACACACACACACACACACACACACACAACTTATTGGTTCTGTTTCCCCGGAGAACCCTGACTAAAACACCTTAAGACTTACAAAGTGCCTGTGGGAAGGGTTCCCCAGATGGTTATTTATGTTAATTCACCAAAGAGTTGAGGGGATCTCTGTACCTCCATGAGACTCTGTCTTCTCCTCTGCAAGTGGGGCCCCCTCTTCACAGTCTCTATTAGCTCCCACACCCTGTGGATCCATGCAGGTGCTCCTGATGAAGCTGAAATGGAAGGCTAGAGTAAGTTCCAAGGTCCTTAACTTGGGGCGCCTAGAATGAGATAAACTCTGGGGGAGGATTTTATATCTGAAGACTCTAACCATGTTTTCCCTTTGATTTCCTTTCTGGTACTATATTTTGACATTAGTCTTTGTTAAATAAAAATGGTTGATGACAGCTTAATTTTTTTTTCTCCAGCAAGGACAGTGCGGTGGGCAGCAGTCAACACACTTAGGTAACATCTGATCACCATCATTGGGTTTTGATGTCTACAATAGTTTCCCATAAATAGATGTTTAAAAAAAGACATATCCTAAGACTTACTCTGCAGTTACGATTATGAACATCTGTTAATGTTTATAGTAGACCCTGATTAAGTTAGAGAATGTCAGGGCAAAGAATGTACAAGAAAACACCCATACCCTTCAGTTTTGCTCTCATCCACAAATGTGTCGGGATTCTCAGAGCACAGCACTCCTTGTACGGGGCGTTCGTGATCATGAAAGCATGAAACCCTCACACCAAAGGTGCCCAATTATATCAGCAGTCCTCAACACAGGGTCTTTTCAGGAGGAGAAGGCTTACTTTTGAAGGCTGGAACGTCACCAGATCTTAGGGGTGCCTGGACACACGAACCTCGCCTGGGAGCACACTCCAACGTCTTACACCTCCCCAAGTGAAAAAGAGGCCAGGCATGAACTAAGAGCCCCTGGGGGAGTCAGCGCCCCAGAAATGGCTGAGCTGGCTTGTGGCTTGGAAGAAAATTGCAGCCTGTGTCAAATGATGTCATTTCGCCCAGCAACTCTGATGCATTCTAATAATATTTTGAGGCTAATCTTGACGCGCTTAATCAGCTTCTGGCAGAAGTTTCCCTTTCTATTTATTTATTTGATTAATTTTTATTTTGTCAAGAGAAAAGGAAAGCTGGCTCTCAGAACAATTTGACCCGAAAGCTGGTTTATTCCGCCTGGGCTTTCCTGTGGCTGATGTGTGTCCTGTGACCGAGGTATGTCTTTGGAGTCCCGTGGTAATTTATGTATTGCAGAAATGAGCCATTTTCATTAAGATGCTTCTATTGTATGACCATGAAGCTGCGCGGCATTTTTTTGTCTGTGTTAATCTCTTTTATCTGAGTGGTTACGCCCCTTTCTCATTTTGTTTGTGTGTCCGGTCTTCCTTTGATTAGATTTGCCAGAAGTTTGTATACTTGATTAATCTTTTTAAAGAGCGAGCTCTCGGTTTTGTTTATCAATTCCAATGCCTTTTTTGTTCTCTTATTCAACTTTAATCTTTATTATTCCATTATTCTTACTATTTTCCTTTGGGTTGTTTTGGTTCTTTTTCTAGCATGTAAAGTTGGCTGCTTTTCTCTTTTTTGATAATAGCATTGTTCAAAGTTGTGAATTTCCCTATAAATACCACTGTGCCTGCATCCTGCAAAATCATCTGTTTATTATGTTGATTGGCCTAGATATGGTTTTTTTTAGGCACATGAAATATTTTAGAGGAAAAAATCATGATAAGCAACAAAACAATCAAATGAAAAGGAAAAACTCAAAATCACCAGAAATCTCATTTCCTGGGGAAATATATTGGTATCTCAGGACACATTTTCCATATTTTTTCCCTTTGTAAATTTCTACATGTAGATTTTTAAATCTTTACAAAATGGCGTCACACTTAACAGCATTTTGTAATATGCTTTATTTATCTAGGTAATAAAATTAGAACAACTTTCTTTGTTGTTATACTAGATTCACACTATCAATTTTAAGAGCAGTCAAGGATTTATCCCATTGTGTGGATATTCTATAAGTTACGTTGCCAATGATCTATTATTAGACAGCTTGTTTTCACGTATTTTGTCATAAAACACACACGCTGCCCTGTATATTTTTGTGGCTGCATAGTTGCAGACCTCCATGATTATTTCCATTGCATAAAGGTGTAGTAACAGCCTCACTGGCTGAAGGCAAGCATGGCTTAAACTTTTTGACACTTCATCTTTCATTTTTCCCCAGAACAGCTGTCTGTTTCATTTTGGACTATTGGTGGGGGAAGAAATGGTTATTTTAATCTGAATTTATTTTATTATTAGCAAAGGTAAATATTTTTATTCATTTACTGGCCACTTGTCTTTTTTGGACTGCCTTTTTATATCCCTGGCCCTTTCTTCTTTTTAAAAAAAATTTAAAAAATTTTATTTGTTTTGAGGTGGGGAAGGGCACAGAGAGAAAGAGAGAGAGAGAGAGAGAGAATCCCAGGCAGGCTCTGTGCTGTCAGCACAGAGCCCGATGGGGGACTTGATCGAGTGAACTGTGAGATCATGATTTGAGCTGAAATGCAGAGTCAGGTGCTTAACTGACTGAGCCACCCAGATGCCACTTTTTTATTCTTATTAATCTGCAAAGGCGTTTTGCTCTTGGTCGTATATTGCAAATATTTTGGCCACTGTATTGTTACACGTTCAAATTCATTTAGGTATTCCTGCCCTATGGAATTTTAGAAGTTCTGTTCAGTTAAATATATCAACCTTTTGGGGTGCCTGGATGGCTCAGTTGGTTAAGCAGCCGACCCTTGATTTCAGCTCAGGTCATGATCTCAAAGTTCATGGGCTTGAGCTCTGCATTGAGTTCGTCACTTGGGATTCTCTCTCCCTCTCTCTCTCCCCCACCCTGCTTGTGCTCTCTCTCTAAATAAATAAATAAATAAATAAACGTAAAGATATATATCAACCTTTTTCCTTTCATGATTTTCATCTTTGCACCTGTTTAGAAAGATCTTACACAGTGAAGATCACATACTATTCATCTGTTATGATTTATGCGTTTACATTCAAATGCTATAAGCATGTGGGATTTTTTTTAGTGTGCGATATAAGCCGATTTCATTTCTTCCCAGTAGCCTGTTGGTCCCAGTCCTGCCCTATCCTTTCCTGGTGGAAATGTTATCATATAAAAAATCTACACAGATACGCACAAAATCACACCCTTCCATCTGTTCCTGGCTCTTGATTTCTGCAACATTGTCCCCTTGTTCACAGAACCAGGTGCAGTTCACTGTAGTGACAGAAAGGGTGGCTCTGGACTCATTCTGCTGACATTTGAGCCTGTCCCCCTTACACACTCACTCTAAACTTTGCCTTCCTCAAGGGTGATGGTGAGGATTAAGTAGGAGGATGCATACAGAGTTCCTGGCTTGGCACCTGGCACATTCCAGGATTCAGTAATGTCGACATTATTGTCTTTGATGCAAACATACCAGTGGAGCCCAGATGTCAGCCTAGTATCCCCTTGCCCCTCAAGGTAAACTTGGCTTCATTCCGCAAAGGGGGTGGGAGAAGGGAGCTGCACATAACCAGAGCCGGCTCAAGATTCCGGCACATTCCAGGACGTCCCTGCGGCCTCTGCTGATCCTCACCACCCACCCCAGTTGTGAAAGTCTGTCCCTGTTTAAAGTTCCACCCCCCGCCCCATTAGATTTCCCCCCCACGGGACAGATGACCACAGTAGACTTTCCGAAGTGCAGGAAGTGGAGGGTGGGGGAGGGACAGGGGAGCACTCATAAAGCTGGGCATATAAAGTGGAGCCGGGGCCTCCCCACTGGGACTCCGGTCAGGCTCCCACTGTGGGTGGCCCCGCGCCTTCCTCCGCTGCCCTCTCTGCGCACCCTCCCCTCTCACGCTCTCCCCCCTCCCCTACTCCTTTCCCAACCCCCAGAATGAAAATCACAGATGCCTCTCAAGTCTCCAACAGAGCAGCACCCCCATCTCCCGCACCCCGGCTCCTGCCCAGTCCACACCCACGGGCTCTCTTCCTCCTCGGGTGGACTTCACACGGCATGTTCCCAAACAAGACAGTGCCTTCCCTGAGAGGGATTTGGTGCCAGCTGCTAAGATGTAGCAGTCTTCCCCTTGTTATATTATCACTGCTGCTGCTAATAATTAGGAGAGTATCCAGTTACCCAAGCTCACTGTAAGCCAGACACAGGCTCTGCCTTACATCTTTTACATTTCACAATTTTACAAGGCAACCATGGGGCAGGAATGTTATGGGAGGAATATGATTGGGGCTCAGGGAGCCCACCTGACCCGATGGGGCCACAGGGAAGTATCTGTGGGGGCTTTGCGAATAGAGGTGACTGACTCCAAAACCTGGGCTCTTACCCTGCACACCTGCCTTTTCAAGGCTCTTGATAAGTTATTTCTAACTTGTGCATCTGGAAGTTTCTACCAGCCTGCTGGTTTCGGGCAGGGGAATGGCGGGATCCAAGGTACGCGATAGAAAGATCCTCTTGGCTACAGTCAAGAGGGTAGATGGATCACCTTGCCCGCCATCATGCCTGGCCCAGGACTCTGTACGTGGCGTGGATTCAGGTAGCATACTTCAAACAGCATTATCTTCTGCCCAGAGTTTCCATCTCTATAAAATGGTGATTTGGGCCACTGCTTTCATACCCCTACATCTCATCAGTGACATAAAAGCTAAATGCACATTGTGAGTAACAGCCATAGGAGAAAGTTAGGCAGGTAATATTATATCCACTTTGTAACTGGAGGGGCGGTGAGGTACAGAGAGTTAAGTGACCAGGCAAGTCCACACAGCAGGTCTCTGGCAGAGCAGGGATTAAAATCCAACTCTCTAGGGGCACCTGGGTGGCTCAGTGGGTTAAGCATCCGATTCTGGATTTCGGCTCACTGTTGTGAGATTGCATGGGGTTCACACTGGGCGGGGAACCTGCTTAAGATTCTCTCCCTCTCCCACCGGCCCTCCTCCATTCATGTGTGTGCCCGTGTTTTCTTTCTCTCTCTCAATCAATAAAATTGAAAATAATTTAAAAATAAAATAAAACCCAGACCATTCAACACTGGGACTGACGACACCCCTTCTGATCCGCACTCCTTCCAGCCACTTGTTTTCACGTGCCCTCAGGGACCCCCAGACTCTGCTAAGGACACCTTCCAGGTCTTCTCTCTGCCAGGAGTGCTGATCTTGCCCCTTCAGTTGCTGAGTCTGGTCACGTCTCTGTCCTTGGAGTCTGAATTGCCCAGGCTCTTCCAACACTTCTCACGGTCAGGATCCGGGCTGGTCTCTAGATCCTCAAGACCACTTTGTGAGGGGAAAATTAACATGCCTTGCATTGGGGCTGCCCTACCCAACAGCCAAGCCTCTCCTCCCACGACCCCTACTGGGGAATCGACCTGAGTGCTCCTTTGTGCAGAGTCACCTCTGATTGGTCTAGGGAGTCACTTGGCCCAAAGAGGGCCTGCTCATTTATTGGCCACCTGTGACACGGTGGACCTTGCTTCTCCCTGCACACATCAATGCAAGCCTGCATTCTCCCGTTTTTCCTGTTGACATTCTACCTGCCCCTCAGAACCCATTACAGCTACCCCTCTTCCAGGAGGTCCTCCCCGATCTCCCTACTGACAGTTCTGTCTCCCTCCTCACCCCACAGCTCCCTCCCCTACCCTGGGTGGTGGGTCATCTCTTTCTTTGGCCCCCTTGCAACAACAGGACAGGACCTGGGCCGTATTCGCGTCTGAGAGCCCAGCACCTGGAGCTTGGCAGTTTACACGGTATTGTCTTTCTATCTGCAACACTGCCCAAGAACGAGCAGGGCAGAGACACCATCCCACTTCACAAAGGAGGGAAGTGAGCCTGCAGGAAGGGTGGTGCCAGCCAGGCCCAGGCCACACCGGCCTTGTTAAAGAGTTCTGTTTCCTGGACGCATCTTGGCAATGCAGATTTCATGCAAACGCCGGGCAGTGAGTGACTCCAAATAAATATTTACAGGTTTGTCAAGTGTTGCAATGAGCACAGCTCCCTGGCTCCCTGCATAAAGAGGCCTCATGAACGCCAATGAAGTCACACCTCCCGCACCCAGAGTCCCTGCCTGTGGCACCAGAGCGGCCTCTCCCGGGTTGAGTTCCCGCTGAATATATCAACTTGCAGCAGGCCAGGCACCAACAGTTCCTGTTCCTAGGCAGGGGCCAGCTGGACCCCCCCCCCATGTGACCGCTAAGCCAGCTGGGGAAGAGGGGTGAGGGATGCTCCCAGGTCTTGGAGTGAGCTTGTGGCAAGGCCTTTCTCCCTCGTTGGGGAGACCTGGAATTGGAGTTCTGGGAAAGTTGCAACCGTACCCCTCCCATAGTCTTTTGCTCTCTCTGTGAATTAGCCAGGATTGTGGGTCACACAGTAGCAATCCCTAAAGCCCTGTCCCTTAACACTACAAAAGTTTATTTCTGGCTCATGAAAATCCACTGTGGTCCCAGTGAAGGGACGTTACTTCGATCTCATGGCTCCCAGTCAGTGTGAGGTCCCCTCCCTGGTCACTGGGGCAGAGGAGAGAGACCAGGGAATTGCACCGGAATTACACTGCTGTGGCCCGAAACTTCCAGGTGGCACTTGCACCCATGTCACATAAGCCAGAAATAGTTACATGGCCCTGACAACTGCCAGAGGGCTGGGGACTTTCCTGTGTGCCAAGGGGAAGAGGCATCTGAACATTAGTAATGTCCATTATACTCTTTCCAGGGACCCAAACATTGTGTTTCTTTCCACTTCCCCTCCATTCTTCTCCTTCTTCTTTTTTTTTTATTTTGAGAGAGAGAGCTCACACATGTGCGTGCACGTGGGAAGGGAAAGAAAGAGAGAGAGAGTGAATCTCAAGCAGGCTCCATGCTCAGTGCAGAGCCCAATGACCCTGGGACCATGACCTGAGCCAAAATCAAGAGTTGGATGCTTAACTGACTGAGCCACCCAGGCACCCCTTCCCCTCCATTCTTAAAGATACTCATTTGGGAACATGTCTCAGTCAGCACCTGCTATGCTAATGCTGTGTAACAAACCATTCCAAAACTCAGGGGTTTATGACAATAAGCATTTACTTTTCTTGTTCACAAGTCTGTAGAATGACTGGTACGGCTGTGCTCCAGGTTTCAGGCTGGCCTGGCTTGGCTGCAGGCATTGAGTTGGGTTTAATCTGTTCCGTGGACCAGCAGCTGTTCTGGGTGTGTTCTTACCTAGGTGGATCAGAGGAGCACAACAGGCCAAACCAGGCCAGCATGTTTAAGACCTCTGCACACATCACATCTGCTAAGAGCCCATTGGCCAAGCCAAGTCATATGGCCAGACCCAAAGTCAGGGATGAGGAGGTGCCCACCATTAAACCATGGCCAGCAGGAGGATGTGTAATTCTCTTAAGGGGAAAAGCAATGAATTGGGAACAATGACCCAATCAGCGTGAGAGCTCTTTTGGGAAAAGTATACGGCTTAGACTCCCACAGATAGTGGTTCGAATCCCAGCTCTACCCTGACCAAGCCTCTCTACCCCTCTGGGCCTCAGCAGCCACTTCTGTAGAATGGGGTGAACACTTTCTGTCAGAATTCCCATGTGTCTCAATAATCACAAATAACAGTTGAGTTCCTACCACATGTCAAGCACCAGGGGAAATGCTCTGTATGCATCATTAGCTCTGGACCCTTTCAAGGCACCCTTCTCCTCATCACTCACACATTTGTGTGGATTCGTGTGTGCAGTGGATCTCAACTGGAGAATAGATTTGGGACCTGGGAGCCCAAGGATCTACCAGAACAGAGGGAAGGTTGCTGAAAGGAAAGTAAGTAAAGATCTGAAGGTCAAAGTCACTAACTTCATAGATCCTGTGAATGCTGCCCTATGGGGTTTGGAAGGGCTAAGGGCTCAAAGGTGTAGCATTGCCATAGGGGTTTCTTCTCACTCTCACTCTCACTCTCACTCACTCTCCTTCCTTCAACAAATATTGATTGAATGCCAGCCCTTCACTAGGCTCTAAGGATGGGGAAACTGAGGCACAGAACCATTTCCCTGTTCTTACTAAATTTACAGTGTGTATTATATTATCAGGGCTCTCCGGAGAAACAGAACCAGTAGGAGATCTAAATATGGAGAGACAGAGAGAGAAATTTATTATAAGGAATTGGTTCAAGTGATTATATGGAAACTGAGAAGTCCCAAGATGTATAGTCAACAGGCTGGAGACCCAGAAGAGCCAATGGTATAAGGGCCATTGCCAAGCCAGTAGGCTCAAGACTTAAGAAAAATCAGTGTTTTAGTTTGAGACCAAAAGCAGAGGGAAAAAAAAATCCCATGCCTCAACTCAATCAGTCAGGTAGGAGGAGCTCTCTTTTATTCAAGGGGGCTTAGCCTTCTTGTTCTATTCATTCCTTCAACTGATTTGATGAGGCCCACCCACATTAGGGAGAGCAATCTGCTCTATTCAGTCTACCAATTCAGAGGTTATACTCATCCAGAAACACCCTCAAAGATACAGCAGAATAATGTTTGACCAAATATCTGGGCTCCCTGTGTGTCAGTCCAGCTGACACATAAAATGAACCCCACCACATAGCCTAACAAGGAAGAGAGAAACTGAAGGAGTAAATATCAGTGGAATGAGAATCAGAGAGCAGAAGAATCAGGTTCTGTGAGGACTCACAGTGAGGGTGGCTGGTGTGCGAATACTCAAAAGATGGAAGGAGAACAGAGACACTCAGTGGGGTTTCCAGCACCCATGAGCAGGTGAAGGGGGCATTTTTGGAGCTGGAGAACTTTCAGCCCATGAATTATGCAGTGATGATCGCGGCCATTATGCTCTCCAGGATGCTTGGAGGGGAAGCCGGTGATATCAAGATTGTCCACTGAAATCAAAATTCTTACAGGGAGGGAAAATTTACTTACTGTGGCCCATCTGTGAGAGGGTTACCAAGATTCAACGGCAATAAGTTGCCTCGAGGAAGGGTCCTGAGAGTAGGGTTTTGCTTGTCCTTGGCTTTATTATTTTTTTCGATTGCCAGCTTCTTTTTTTAAAAAAATTTTAATGTTTATTTATTTTTGACAGAGAGAGACAGAGCATGAGCGGGGGAGGGGCAGAGAGAGAGGGAGACACAGAATCGGAAGCAGGCTCCAGGCTCTGAGCTGTCAGCACAGAGCCTGACGTGGGGCTCGAACTCACAGACCACGAGGTCATGACCTGAGCTGAAGTCAGACGCTCAACAGACTGAGCCACCCAGGCTCCCCAAGATTGCCAGCTTCTTTTAATCATTTAAAAAAAATTAATTCATTTCATCCTCACAACAATTCTCCAAAGGAGGGATTATAATTTCTATTCCTTTTATTTTTTTATAGATAAAACACTGAAGGGTTCAATAATCTGCCCAAGTTCCCATAGCCTGGCAGCCAGGCCTCAGGGTCTATGCTCCAAAACACCAGACCAGTGCCTCTCCTGGTTCTGTCTACCCAGAGTTTCAGTGTGTGTTTCTAAACAGTCGGATGACCTGTATCCTCCAGAGGATCCACTCTGGGGGGGGGGGGGGGGACCTTCTGAACCAGATTGGGTGAATGGTGAATTTGTGACCATCCACGTTCATCCAGCCGTCCATTTCCTGATGTGATCAGCCCAGTCTGAACACATAAACATGTGAGGGAGGTACCTGCTTTCAAGGACTCCCCAGATTCCTGACATTCCACACCTCCACGTTCCTTCCTTTGCTCAAAGGACTCTGCTGAGAAAAGTCCACTGTAATTGGAGAGTGTGTACCTGCCTAAGTAGCTTCGGCAAGATGGCCCCGAATCACAGGCTCAGCCACGGCTCCGTTTTGCGTTTGAGCACTTACTACAGTTTTTCTGGAACAAGAATGGGCCTGAGGTCATCTTGGGTAAGGGTAGACCAATATTTGCCGTTGATTTTGAAAAAGGGAGGGTATCCAATTGGCCTATCCCAGCCGTGCCTGGCAGAGGTTATGAGAAGGTGACTTTTGCATTAAAAGCCCAGCTTATGTTTTATGTATTTCTAAAGAGCCACAATTTGAACCTAATTCCTCATCCTTTTAAGAACCCCAAAGTTAGTATTTAAAATGTCACATGCAGTCGGCAGCCTCCGTGGGTCATGGAGGGCTGGACAATTTATGCCGGGCAGTAATAAAATTGACGTGAAGGACTTCAAGACCCTGAGAGTTGCCTAAGAGGTCGGGAATAGAAAATCTGAAACTAAACCACGAATAAATCTTAGGAAAGCTGAAAGCAGAGCTTTAAAGAAAGGAAGCTGGTAAATAGGCTGAATTTAAACTTTGAATCCACGTTATGAGGGTCAGTGAAAGGCAGTGCCCCTTAGGCCCGCAGTGAATTGTGGAGGGTCGGTGTGTGTGTGAAGCAGACCCCTCACCAAGGTCACCTCACCTGCAGCACTGTCCTTATTGGCCAACAAGACAGCTGGGATATCGGGGCACAGAGCTGGCGAGCGGCAAAGCTGGCATTTGAGCCCCGAGTGATGCGTATCAGGACTTGGAGCCGTGCTGAGCGCTCAGGAAGCGATATCCATGACGACGGCGACGATTACTGTTAATTATTACTTCAAAGCCTAGAGCCATAAGCTTTAGGACCTCATGAGTCTCAATATGTGATGCCTTCAAAAAGACTTCCAAAAGCGACCTCTGTTATTCTGGAAACTCAAATGGTTGTGTTGCCAGAAGTGGATCATGGTAGAAGACGTACCCATCACTGACTAATCCCGCCCCCCGCCCCCCACCGTGGCTGCCCCAAACCAACATGCGTAGTCACAGCTTTTTATTACCTCTCTTGTCTCGGGACTGCTTCTTTATCAACATGTGTGCACACCCTCCCGGATCGGTAGTCAGAGCCACCGCCTGGGGAACCCCCGGGCCTTGGAGGGCTGCGGGTTGGGGACTCCTACAACCCTGAGCCCGGGGAAGGCGCCCCGTGCAGTGATGGATTTTGCGCGGTTTATCATCTCTCCCCATAGTCCAACCTAACTGGTACCATCCTTCAAATTAATTCCCTCTGAGATTGAACAATTTGGCCATGAAGTTCGAGGGCTTCTGTAAAAGGACGCCAAGATCTCGCACACACCAGGGCGCGGAGGGCGGGGCCACTCTGTTTTGTTGTGTTCTGTTTTGTGTAAGCATCCACACCTCCAGAGCAACTCTTTTCTTTCTTTCTTTCTTTCTTTCTTTCTTTCTTTCTTTCTTTGCTACACAAATGATCCACTTCAGCCCCGCAAGGCCCACCCCTCCCCACCGTAGCCTTTCATTGCTAGCAGAATCCTGGTGTCCCCTGGGCTGCACGTGCAAGCCACCCAGGCAGCGTTTTCAAACTCCTGAGGCCTAAGCAGAGTTCCGGACCAATTAAATCAGCGCTCTGGGGGCGGGGCCCAGGCATCTGGGGTTCTGAAGCTCTGCAGGGGACCCCAATGTACGACCAGTGGGAGCCACCCCATTCTAAACCAGCCCTAATGCTTCTGGTCCCCACCACGATTTCTAATTTCACCTGCTCCCACCCTAACGTACACACACCCCACAATTATTTTTCTTTTAAATGAAAATGTTACCTCTGTTTGTTCATTTCGGAGGAGGTTAATAGTCAACAGTGAAAAAGTACAAGAGTACGGGAAAAAGGCGTCCTCCCACCAGCTCCCCTCCCCAGAGGGAAAGGTCCCCGTCCTCTGCTCTCTGAGGGCACCATGACTGAGGGAACTAACTGGCAGAGTCTTTGGGTCACAGAGGCCTGGGTTTGAGTCCTGCTTCTGCCATTGACTTCCTAGATGGCCTTGGATTGGTCATTTCCGCTCTCCCATCCTGTTTCCTGTCCGTAAATGGGAGGCAATAACGCCTGCCTCTTGGAGACGGTCAGGAGCGGTAAGGAGGCGTTTGGGTTCTCTGTTGCAGCTTAGCAAATGATCCCAGTACTTAAGAGGCCTCTGAAACAAGCACCTTCTTTGCTCATGATTCTGTGGGTCAGGAATTCAGGCCTGGGGGTCAAGATGTCCTCTGGGGTCATTCTCCTGGCTGGTAGCTGGGCTGGACTAGAAGGTCCAAGAAGGTCCAAGACAGCTCCCCTGACATGACTGTCTCATCGGGGCCCTCCTCCATGGCCCTTCCCCTTGTGACTAGCTAGGGCTTCCCCACAGCGTGGTCTCTGGTGGGCGGATATAGATGGCCCTCAAGGAGAGCGTAAAACAGGAACGCGGAGGTGCTCCCAATTTCCTAAAGCCTAGTATCAAAGCTCATACGGTCAACCCAGATTCAAGGGGAGGAGAAACACACACCGATTCTTGACGAAAAAGTGGTATCGTCACCCTGCAACAGAGCACGTGGGATGGGATATTGTGGCAGGATCTTTGGACACACGATCCACGGTGAGAGGGGTGAATGCAGAGGGCCCAGCACATAGCAGGTGCCCACCAAATGTTTGTTAACACTTTTTCTTAGCACACAGTTCTTCTGCCTTTAACTATCGCTCATCATTTAGATACGGCCTTTTCCATTCCATCCCCAGTGCCTGGCTAAGAGCCTGGCACAGAATAGTGAATGTTTCTATGAAATCTCAGAGGTGGCATAAGACCAGCATGTATCCAGTCCTGTAGGGACTCATGGGGTAGATTCCTAAAATGCCAAGTCATGAGATTCCCCTTCCCTGACTTCACCCCGCCCTTTTGCCCGCCGGTCCCTCTGGTCTGCTACGTCCTCGACCTGACACGTCCTCCTTGTCTCTTGTCATCGCAATGTCTTCCCATCCAGATGTTCCACGTTTGCCGCCAGGAAACAACTTACATGTCACCTTGTGCCCAAAGACTCCCCAGACTCCTGCGCAGGAAGACAAAGCACACCTATGTCTGAGCACCGGCCGAGGCATGGGCTCTTTGCCAGGCACTGAGCAAGAGCGAGATTGAGAGGGGATTTGGTGACCAGGCCAAGCAGGGTCTTAAATGCCCCATAAAGAACTGGAGTGTCATTCTCCAGGAAAAAGGGAACCATTGCGGGCATTTTTAGAAGAGGAGAGACACAACTAGACACACAGGAATGTGTGTGGCACCAGATGAACAGAGGGCAAAAAGATGTGGTACATTGTGCACCATGTTGGCATTCCGAGTTCTGAAACCTGGACAGTCAGAGCAAGGCTGTCCCCTGCAAAGCCCCCTCCCCGCAGAGAGGGAGACTGAGGCTTATGAGGGGAAGGGGTCTGCCCACGGCGGGGACCACGGGCCTTTGGCCGTGCAACTGGATTCCAGAGGCTGTGTCTGCAAGGCATGTGTCTGACATGGAGAAACGTCTTAGCAGCATAGGGGGTAATGATTGATAGGTCTGATGAATGCATGCCCATTATTATTGAAATTTATACACGGTCTACCAATCGAAGACTCTCTCCCGTGCGTGCATCTCATTTGTCTTCACAGCTGTTGTTTTTCAGCTGAGAACCTGGGAGTCTGGCCCCTGGATTGACAAAACTGAAATCCGGGGGTATCTTCCAGAAAGCAAATTCTGGACATAAAGCCCCCATTCAGAAACTGCCCTCTGCCACTAATTCACGTGTGACCCGGGCAAGGTGGCTGCTGAACGTGAGCCATATTCTAGGAAGATGAATCAGGTCATGTACAAGATATCCCAGCCCAGACCCTCACATAGCCACGTGACTCGTTCATTAACAGAGATTTTGAACACCTACTAGTTGCCAGGTGTCACAGTAGGTGCTAAGGATACAGGAAGATCACCATAGACAAGGATTCTGCTCTCCTGTGCCTTCTGGTCACGTGGAGCAGATAAACTGTAAAGGAAACAAATCAGCAAAGCAAAATAAAAATAAATACAGCATGTGGTAAGAGCCATGAAGGGACCAGCTGGGCACTGTGAGAGGCATGCACGGCGAAAAGCGATTTGATTTGTGGGTGTCATTTCAGGAACGATTTTGAGCCCTAAGACATGTTGGGCCCTGGGCTAAGCCTTAAGGCTTAGGGCTGGTCCAAGATCACAAAGGGAGAAGTAACATAAGGAACCAGACATAGGCATTAACCAGTCTGTACGCTCACCCGGGCTTTATCCCCACAAATTCATGTTATCTGCACAAGGTTCTAATTCCACTACATTCTAGGGCCTGAGACACGTTGCTTAGCCCTTCTGAGCCTCAGTTTCCTCAGCTGTACGACGACCAATGACGGTAATAATAGGACCCCCTGGAAGGGTCGTTGTGGGGATTAGAAGATTGAGTTCACAGAAAGTGCTTACGACAGCGTCTGCTGCTTGGTCATAGCTATTGTTACCCCCCACACCCTTGGATGGGGCTGTCACTGGCCTTGGGGTCTTTGGTGCAGAGCTGGCCGAGGGGAAGGGGTGCCAGGTGGGGAACTGTCTTATTCTGGGGTCCCCCAGAAGCACATCCTGAGGCAAGGATTTGCACGCAGGTAGCTTATTGGGGAGGTGAGGGGGATACCGGTAGGAAAGGGGGAAGTGAACAAGGAAGGCAGCCAGGGAAGGCGTGACACATGCCTGTGTGCACTGGGGATAACTGGGGCTTAGTCGCCCTGGGGAACTACAGAGGCAGTGAAGCCCACAGCCTTAAATTTATCCCACGTAAGGGCAAGGGAGCTGGGGTATTTATACACCAGCTCTTCCTCACTGATAGAGGGCTATGGGGGTGGTACCAGGAGTGGTGGGGTGAGGGGGAGAGAGCGTGAGTTTTCAGCAAGGCTGTTGCCCGTCCTGGCATGCAGAGTAGGCCCTGGCAGCCTCAGAAAAGCCTCAGAGAAACAGTAGTGGCTTCCGAAGTCGGGACATATGCACTGCAGTGGTCCGGATGAGGAGGAGATGTGGAGGGGCTCCAAAAGAGCCCAGTGGGGGAGGGGGGGTGCAGCATGAGTAGAGACACAGTCAGGCCAGGTCGTTAACCTCCAGGGGCTGAAGAAGAGCAGAGGGAGATCTCATGTCAAGCTGATCCCAGGACAGGGGAGGCCTTGAATGCCAGGTAAGGAATTGGGACTCCATTCTGAGGGCAGCAGACAGCCCCTTGAGGCGTTTGAGGAGGGAAGTGATGCAGAGTCTTACTGTAGATAAGAAACGACAAAATCATTGAGGCCGGTGGGGTCTGCCCCATCCCTACCTGTTCCCAGAAGCAGCTGACTCTGTTCCTGCCAAGCTCACTCCATAGCCTGGAAAGATGGGCCAGCCAGGAGGTTTCCTAAAGACACAAACTCTAGGGACAGCTTACAAGGAATCCTCTGATAAACCAGGCGGGTGGGGGACGACGCCCCCCAGGGACATTCTCAAGTAAGAGCAAGGTCAATCACCACCTCCCAGTGGGTGGTAATGGTATTGAAGAGTCAGATATGCAAGTATGGGTCAGAGCTGAATTCCTGGACACAACAGTCCAAGGGCTTCCAACAAAGGGTCTCCTTTGCCCCTCACCCCGGTGGCCCCATCCTTCCTCCAAACAAATGTCAATTATGAGAGACTGTTGTTTGAAAGGATGGCCATTCTGTTTATGTCTTGAGTCTCCACTTGGGACTGACCCTGCCAGAGGGGGACTGAGGAGGAAGAGAGCCACGGTCCCTTTAAGCACGCACAGGCCCTGCACTGGGCATGTGCACTGAGCAAGGCCCCACTCAATTCTCTCCATCACCTGGCAGGAAGGACGGTGTCACCTCCATTACCCAGAGCTAAAAATGCAGGCTGCGAGAGGTTAGAAGTTTGTCCTAACACAGTACTCTGGATTAAGGAGTCCAGACTTATAAAAGGTCCTGTGGTCAAGTACGGAAAAGTGATCCTATGAGAGCGGGAACCCCTGGAGAGGAGGCCTTGCCATCTGATGGACTGGAGGTGAAGGAGGGGGGCGAAATGTGCCCCAGAGTTACCAAATTCCTGAATGCTTGTGTCGCCACAGTTTATAGATCAGACACCAAGTTGGGAGAGCGGAAGCAAGGGACAAACTGTTGGAAAGGAATGTCGTGCTCTCAGTGTCTGCTCATGAATCATCCGACCGTCTGCAGCAACACCTAGAAGAAAATGCGGAACACCAACACTGTTATTAAAAGAGACATTTTGCTGACGTGAGTAAATCAGAGCTGGGAAGAGTGATAGAAGGGGAGGCCAGGGGGATGAGGGATGGGCTCGCAGCTGGGAAACCCAGACTCTGCTACCGAGCTCCCAGAGGCAGCAAAAGGGATCCTTGCCCCGCTCTGGACGTCTGAGTGTATACATACGTGTGCATGCACATGTCCACTGACACATGTCTGCGTGTGTACGTGGGGAGGGTGAAAGTGTGTGTTACCACACCTATGTATGTCTGGTACATATGTGTGTGTTTGCACTAATACAGTCTGTGATGTGTGCATGTGTGCGTGGGAGTGTGTGCACACGTCCATGTGTGTGTGTGCACTTGCGTGTGTTCATGTCCCCGAGCACGCGTATATGCTCCTGAGCACATGTGCTTTCTCACAGGCTTGTGCATTTTAGGGGAGGTTGTTTTCCCCTTCCCTCTGCCAATGCAAGTGGCAAATCGGTGTTCAGAGGCAGGGCGCGGATCTCCTAATCTCGGAACCTGGGCTAGTCTGGCACTTAGCAGGTGCTAATATTTTTTAATGTTTTTTGTTGTTTTGGTTTTTTTGAGACAGAGCATGAGCAGGGGAGGGGCAGAGAGAGGGGGAGACACAGAATCTGAAGCAGGTTCCAGGCTCTGAGCTGTCAGCACAGAGCCCGATGCGGGGCTCGAACCGTGAACCGTGAGATCATGACCTGAGCCGAAGTCGGACGCTTAACCGACTGAGCCACCCAGGCGCCCCAGCAGGTGCTAATATTTTAAGTCAAGCCTAAAAACTTGGATCCTCGCCCTGAGCGCTCACAGTCCGAGTCCCCAAGGACATAAAGAGTTTAGGAGCAGGAGTGAAGGGTAGGGTTCCATTTTCTGCCGGCAGAATGGAAACGTATTTCCTTCCCTTGTCTTCCCTGGTGGTGATTCCTGGCCACACCCGATTCCTGCCTCCCCTGCTTCGTTCCAGCCACGCTGCCCTTCCTTCGGCTGCTGGCTGTTCCACGATTCATTCTTCCCTCTTCAGGACCTTTGTCAAGTGCTCTCTGATTCTAAAGCACTCATTCTCTATGCCTCCTTCTCCGTGACCCCCACCCTCCACCCAACCTTCACCTCCCTCCCTTCTCCTCATCCCTCTGGCCTCCGCTTACACATCACCTCTTCCTGGAAGCCCTGGCTGTCCCATGGTTTTGTTTTTGTTTTCTTACTTTGTAAAAAAATGTTTATTTTTGAGAGAGAGAGAGAGAGAGAGAGAGAGAGAGAGAAAGAGAGAATCTCAAGCAGGCTCCACTCACAGCATGGAACCAGACACAGAGCTCTATCTCATGACCCTGGGATCATGACCTGAGCTGAAATCGAAAGTTGGACACTTAAATTCCTGAGCCACCAGGCGTCCCTACTCTTTCTCTTTCTTTTTTTTTTAAGTTTACTTAGTTTTGAGATGGAGAGAGTGTGAGCAGGGGAGGGACAGAGAAAGAGGGAGACAGAGGATCCAAAGCAGGCTCTGTGTGGACAGCAGAGAGCCCAATGTGGGATTTGAACTCACAAACCATGAGATCTCGACCTGAGCTGAAGTCAGACACTTAACCAACGGAGCCACCCAGGCGCCCCTACTCTTTCCACTTTCTTGGTGATGGCCCTTGAAGCTCAAAAATTTTTAATCTTAATATTATCCAATTTACCTCTTTTTCTTTTGTCGCTTGTGCCCCTGGTCTCGTTTCTAGGAAAACCACTACCTAGCCCACAGTCACGAAAATTTACTCCTATGTTTTCTTCTAAAAGGTTTATCGTGTTAGCTCTTACATTTAGGTCAGCGATCCGTTCTGAGCATTCAACAGATGAGCACTCAACAAATGTTGAGCAGTTACTATGTGCCAGCCACTGATCTATGGCTGGGGACACCTCAATACATCAGTGAGCAAAGCGCACAACTTTGAAGAGCTGGCCTCCAGGAGAGGAAACAGATAAGAACCAAGAAAACCAACGAGAGACTTTGAGCTGGTATTGAGCCCTGAGGAATGGAACTACATGGCATAGTCAGGAAAGTGGGCAGCTCCAGGAGCCAGGAGCCCTGGAGCAGGTGCTAAGGGCCTCGGTGGGAGGTGAGGTCATGGTGCTAAGAGGGCTTCCTAGATCTTACTGTATTTATGAACAGCAGACTGAGGGCCAGGGAGGTGAGGCAAGGTGTCCAACACTGCGTGGTGATGCATTCAAGCAAACCTTCTGATTCATAGGGTCCACTTCTCCCACCAACTCCCTGGGGTTGAGAGTGAGGCTGTCCCCGGAGGAACACAGTGCATTTTCTTTCTACAGCGCCGGGTTTGTGTTTCCAGAAAGTAGCAGGAAATGCTCTGATAGTACCTGAGCAGTGTCTTGCATTAAGTACTTAACCCCTCTTGGATTAGATAATCCACATGTGATTTTTAGGGGCAATCCCCTCCCTGGGAATGGTTCTGCTTTAAGACGGGCTACTCGGCCTCCAGTTTTGATAAGATAGTATCGCAATTAATCCATTTCTCTTTTGGGCTCTGTTGAAACATCTCCCTTAATCTTCATGATCTCCTACCATGTGCTTTGGTTGGGACGCTAGGGGACCAGATTCACCCCAAGGGCCTCCACGAAGTTGTAAGGAAAGGAGATAAAAGTCAGGGCTTTGCCTGTCTGGGGCCAGGTTGGCTGAATTTTCATCAGTTGGACTCTCAGGTTCCCAGGCCATAGAAAAGTGCCTTAGCCTGACGTATTTTCCCTTTGGGGTGAGGGGGATCTGTGGCTACTTTGTGGGACTCTCTTGGCAATGGGAAAGAACAAAAATCCAAATACTAGTCTGCCACAGGGGCTCTTGTGCCAGAAATCAGCACTTCAGAATTTTAACAGTAATTAGAGTGGTGTCCATTCGAGACCATCTTGCAGATCACCTCTGAGCCTGTCCCCAAGGAGAGGGAGAATCAGCCTACCATGACTGGGGGGACCCTCCCTGCTGACGGAAAAAGCACTCTACCAGGAATCAGGAGACCTGGGTCATGTGTCACTGGATAAGTCATGACACCTTCTCTGGGTCTTGGTTTATTTTTTGTTTTTGCTTTTGTTTTTGTTTTAATTTTAGAGAAAAAGAGAGAGAACATGAATGGGAGAGAGGGGCACAGGGAGAGAGAGAGAGAGAGAGAAAAAGAGGGAGAGAGAGAAGGAGAGAATCTTAAGCAGGTTCCACACTGAGAATAAAGCCTGACTCAGGGCTCAGTCCCACGACCCTGTGATCATGACCTGAGCTGAAATTAAGAATCAGACACTCAACCCACTGAACCACCCAGGCGCTCTTCTTGGTTTTTCTATATAAAAAATTGCAGAGGGGTGCCAGGATGGCCTAGTTGGTTAATCTTCTGACTTCAGCTCAGGTGATGATCTCACAGGTTCGTGGGTTCGAGCCCCACGTCAGGCTCTGTGTTGCCGGCTCAGATCCTGGAGTCTGCTTTGGATTCTGTGTCTCCCTCCACCCCTCCCCTGCTTGTGCTCTGTCTCTCTCTCTCAAAAATAAAAATAAACATTAAAAAAAATTTTTTTTTAATTGCAGAGGGGCATCTGAGTGGTTCAGTCAATTAAGCATTCCACTCTCGATTTCAGCTCAGGTCATGCTCTCACAGTTTGTAAGTTCAAGCCCTGCATCAGGCTCTGCACTGACAGCGTAGAGCCTGCTTGGGAGTCTCTCTCTCCCTCTCTCTCTCTGCTGCTCCCCTGCTCGTCCTCTCTCTCCCTCTCAAAATAAAAAATAAAAATAGCAGATTTGGCTTGGTCCCTCTCTAAGGCTCCTGGTAACTAAGCTGGCTTCTGAACTCATGCACAGTGACCGGTCAGTGTTATAGGGTGACTTTGGAGAGGGATGGAGGAGAGATTTACTTCCTGAGATCAGTTCTGTGTGTTTAGATCTGCCAAATCCACCACCCTAGTTGCCACTAGCCACGTTTGGATTTCTAAATTTAAATTCATTTCAGTTAAATACAACTTAAAATACAGTATGTCAGCACATTAGCAACGTTTCAAGTGCTCAGTGGCCACAGGGGCCAACAATGGTCCTGAGGAGTTGACTCAGTTCTACTCTGCTTCCCAGATGGCGCTTTCTCATACACATCGAGTGTAATTCCCTCTCCATCTTGTCAAAGAAAATGTCCTTGTTTCCCTCTTCTAAATGAGAAAATTGGCCTGAGAAGCAAAGTCATTTACCCAAGTTATTCATCTGGCACAGGGGTGGCCAGACAGAGCTGGGCACTTGTATTCTCCAGATGCAGAGACGGGGGGCTCAGGGGGTGACAGGGGGTGCGCCAGGTCTCCGGGCCCCGCAGTGACCCAGCGAGGCCTCTCCCCACCCCAGCCAGCAGGGACCCCTGAGGTAGGTGCCTTCCCATGCAGGTCCTGGGTTCTCCGGAGGGCCACTTTCTGCCTGGGAAATGAGGAAACAAGCGAAAATTCATGCTTTTGCAGTGATGCAAATGAAAATTTCCAATTTGCTACTCAAAAGCATGTCCCTGTTTAGAGATAAGAGTAAACTTGAGTCTTTGTTATGAGTGATTAATTCATTACAATGCAGAGTCTCCTCGCAGTCTCTAGTCCCACCGCATGGTTTCAGAAGCTGGTGTACCTGGCGGGAGTAACTGGCCGATCCCCAAACTGTGTGTGTGTGTGTGTCCCTGTCACAGCGTCTGGGGCTGTCTCGTTAGGTCAGAAAAATGAGGGAAGTGTTCAATGAAGCAGCCTTCTAACCCGTATCTGCACGAAAAGCACTGGTCCAGGTGGGGCATCAGGGTACCCAGGTCCTGAGCCTACTTTGCCTCTTGCTCCTTGAGCCTTTCATTTCAATTTAATAAGAATTTATTGTTGTGAGCAAAGTTGCTGGCCAGGGAAGCACGATGGGTTTCAGCTTTCATGCCAACTGTGATTGATTGGTAGTTACTGCCTACAGTACTAGCTCAAGAAGGGTTCTGAGGACACCAAGAGGCTCAGTGGGCAAGAACAGCCTGATTGATTACTCATGTCTGCTGGGGCCCCAGAGTGGGGCGTGGCCACATCCCACAGTCAAAGGAGATAAATAATAATGATGCTATAAATCGTAATCCGAGGAATAACAGTGAAACTTTCCTGATCAGGTCACTGGGAATATCAAGTAAGACTATGGATGGGAAGGTGCTTTGCGACCTGGACAGATGGTCTCATGATATCTGGACTCATTAATACTTTGACTGTGAATCACCATTTCCCTGTTCATGCTACTCTATCCTTTGCGCTAGACCATTGCCAGGCCTTAATAAGCCTAGAGTAGCAGTGATGAGGAAGGAGACCCAGAGGCATATTTCATTCATTCATTCATTCATTCATTCATTCACATACCCATTCATGCCTGCACCCAGCAGCTCCGTTCACTCATCCAGGACACATTTCGAAGGGTCCTGGCACCAAGACCATCCAGATGTCTGACTCCTCAGAGCTCCAGAGCTCTGACTCCTCAGAGCTCTCAGAACACTTGACCTTTGGACTTGATCTTTGGGAAAGGAACAAGATTTGGTTCCCACCCAGGCTTGTGGCCCCTCAGAGCCTCTGGTGCTGGTTGATGGCTACCTTGCCAGGACCACTGAGGGAAGATGCCAAGCCCCAGAGCTGAGTTCATGGTTTATTTGGTAGGTGATCCCAGGAAACACTGCCAACAGGTGGGGACATGACTCAGGGAAGCGAAGGAAGCCAGTTCAGGGAGCATTCCTGAGCCCGTTACCACTGTGAGTGAGTGGGGCTCCCTCCAGCTGGGCTCTGACACGAAGCATAATATAGAAAGGCCTCCAAGTTGCCCCACCCCGGAGTGAGGAAGTTAGGGTATTTGGCCACCGGCTCCCATCCATCGGTGGTTGAGGGCTCCTCCTGGGGCATTAACTCCCTGACTTTTCTGGCCTTCCCCATATGCAGGCCAAGTTTGCTCCTGTAGCCAGAGAAAGCGGCGGGGCAGAGTTGCAGGTGTTGAGTTAGAAAGGCTTGGGTGTGTGCGAAGATCTGGTGAGTGCCAAGAGGCCGTGGGAAGGGTATGCCTCCATAAGAATCACAAAAGTTTAGATCAGCTGTAGCACGTAAAGATTGTCCGATCAGCCCTCTCATTACAGATCGGGGGAAACAAAGTTCAGAGAAGGTAGGAGACACACAAGTTCAAACAGCAAGCCAATAGCAATGGTAAAACCCTAACAATCACCATGTCTTGAGTGCCAGGTACAATGGGAGGGGCTTTGCATACTTACCTCTAAGCTTGTCATTATCCCATATGGTAGATGTTACCGTTTCATTTTACAGTTAAGAAAACTGGGCTCTGAGGGGCGCCTGGGTGGCTCAGTCAGTTAAGCGTCCGACTTCAGCTCAGGTCATGACCGACCTCAGAGCTTGTGAGTTTGAGCCCCAAGTTGGGCTCTGAGCTGTCAGCCCAGAGCCTGGAGCCTGCTTCCGATTCTGTGTCTCCCTCTCTCTCTGCTCCTCCCCCCACTTGTGCACACGTGCGCTCTCTCTCTCAAAAATAAAATAAACACTAAAAATTTTTAAAAAAAAAAAAAAAACCTGGGCTCTGAAAAGTGAAGTATTTACTCAAGGACACCAAGCATTAAGTGGCAGAGACAGAATTTAAACCCAGAATTTAAAACCAGTTCTGTCCCCTGGGATCTTTTCACCACTCTGCACAGCCAGCAGCAGTTTCCAGGGACAGTTCAGAGCCCAGAGTTCTGCCCACTGCCCCAAGGCAGTCAACACAAGGGGTACCCTCGGGGTCAAGAGCCTCAAACTGAGGCTGTGTTGTTTTTTTTTTTTTTAATGTTTATTTATTTTTGAGAGAAAAAGAAAGAGTGTGAACGGGCGAGGGGCAGAGAGAGAGGGAGACAGAACCAGAAGCAGGCTCCAGGCTCTGAGCTGTCAGCACAGAGCCGGAACTCACTGACAGGGAGATCATGAGCTACCCACTGAGCCACCCAGGTGTCCCCCAAACTGAGGCTGTTTTAACCGCCCTCAAGAGCTCAGAACCAGCCCACCCCTGGCCTTCTACGGCTTCCCCTACCAGCTCTGCCTCATCCTCAGAGGAACGGCCTGGAGAGGAAGCAGGAGTGGGCTGGGAGGCAAGACCAAAGGGAGAGCAAAATGGGGAATCCCAGCACTCTAGACACCACGAAGGAGTCAGTTACCCACTTGCAAATGGGGTGATGGTAACAACAGGAAATGGTTAATGGGCACTTCTAGCACCTGTCGGTCTCCAAAACACTTCAAACGTGTGAACACACTGAATTCTCAAACTAAGCACGGGAGGGCCGGGCCCCAGGTCACTGGGCTGGGGGATTAGAACCCAGGCGGCTTGATTCCAAATCTGTCATTTTGCCCACTCTGGGCACAAAAAGACCACACAGTGAGTCCCCTTCCCCAATACGAATTCCGCCAGAATTCCGCCATCCGTGTTTACAAAGTGGCTTTGGCAAGCACTTCCTCATTCTCGGGGTTAAGGATCTTCACAGTTTTCTAAAGAGGACACAGATCCCACAGGGGCCAAGGTCAAGAGTAAGTCAAGTGTAAAGCCAAGTGCCAGTGCCCCCAGTGGTGCGCTCTCTGGTTGTGGGGGAGGGGGGGGTGGTCCGTGCTCCACAGGGCAACAGGAACATCCGGCTGGGAGAGGGGGCTGGGTGCCTCAGGGGCCTCCCTCTCGGGGCTCTCGGGCTCCGAGCCGCCTACCCCGTTTGCACCCACCCGCCCCCACCCGGCCCCCGGCGAGGCAGCGCTGACTCGGCAGTCTGCGAGCGTGGGTGCCCCGGAGCGGAGACCGCGCAGCACTGGCACCGCGAAGCCTGGGGACGTCCCCAGCGGCACCTGCCCGCGGCGGGGAAGGCGAGGGCCCTCGGGGAGCCTTCCTAAGGGAGCCCGGGGCAGGAGGAATAATTGTAGAGGGTCCCTCGGGCGGAGAGACAAGTGGGTTTGGGGAGTGGGGGAGAGGGCAGAGTGGAGGACAGGCACCGAATTACTGGAAGGCACGATGACCCGCCACGTGTGGGCGGCTCCAGCACCCAGCATGATTCCCTGAACCCCCACCTGTGTCTATAAGCCACGTTTCTCACGCTACATAGCCACCTCCCCTCCCCTCCCCCCGCCAACACATGAAAAGAGCAAGATAGCCCCCAGACCAGGAAGCAGAGGAAGGAGGAGATAGAAAACCAACAGAAAGGGCTCCAAGACGCCTTCGGGTCCAATCCCTCCCTGCTCAGAAGGAGAGACTGTGACCCCAGGAGGAGGGACCCAGGGATCCACAGGGCCTGGCCTGGGGTGGGGGTGGGGGGTCAGTCCTTCCTGTAAAAGGTGGTATAGGGCCAAGTCTCAAGGCCCCCTCTCCCTCCTCCTTCACTTCCCCATCCATCCCCTCCTTCCCTCCCTTTCCCCCTCCTCCCCACCCACAGCATCTGCAGAGGCTCCAAGAGGGATGGTCCCAATCTCTGTACTAGGAGGCCCCAGTGTTCCCCCAACCCTCAAGAACTCACCTTTTCAAATCGTACCTCAGTCCCCAGAAGAATGGTTGGCTTGGAAAGCTTCTGGGGGTGTCTTACCACACGCCCCACCCCCCACCTCCCCACCGGTGGGACAGGCTGGGGAAGAGAAGGAAGGAGCCTGAGTAAGCCTGGGGTGAGGAGTGCTCCCCAGGCACACGGAGACCTGGCTCTCAGCAGCAGCCCTGCAGGTCCCCAGCCACTCTCAGCTCCCTCACCTGTTTAGGGGACAACCACCACACTCCCTCCCCCCTCCTCAACTCCTGCTGCCCTGCGGGAGACACTTCATTTCCAGAAGAGTCTGCAAGATCTAGTCCTACCTCTCTGGCCGTTCCTACCGCCTCCCTCACTGTCCAGCTCCAGAGACAGCACTCTTTCCGGTCTCCCCTAAATTTCCTTGTAGCCTCCAGACCCCACGCGTTTGCACCTGCTGCATTTGCACCCGAAATGCCTCCCACAGTGCTTGCAAATTAAAAGATGTCGGAGGACCCCCGTCACTGCTGGGGGGCAGAGTCGCCTTTTTTCTCTTAAGCAACTCAGTTCCCAGGCCTCAAGGGCTGGGGCTTTCTGTGGGCTCCTGTGCAGGGACGGAGAGGGAGAGAGTAAGAAAACTTGCACATCATTGAGCAATTGTCTTCAGGGCAAGACTTGTTTCTTTTTAATTTATGAGGACGTGTCATTTCACAAGTAGTCCATGTTTAAGACAGAATGCAAAAACACGAAAACACCGAAAGGAAGAGCAACACAACGACTCACGCCCTCAGCACCAAGAGATAAAGACCACTGAGGTTTTGGTGTGGAGCCTTCCAGAGGTTTTTTTATGCATTCATGTGCGTGTGGTGGGTGTGACTTTTCCTCCAGAAGCTCCAGGCACCCGAAATACCACAGCACCTTGTTTTTCTAGAATCAAAATGAAAGCTTAGTCCAGGCGGTACGTCGCCTGGAGCCCCACGCTTCCTTCTCTGTGTCTCCACAGCCACATCCAGCCGGGCCCACTCAGCGACCGGGGTCCTGGGCGCTCCTCTGTTCAAGCCCCGCGCCCACGTGGGATGGCCCCAGCCTCCTCCACATCCGCTCGCCCGCCCCGTCCCCTCCACTCTGGCCACAGAGCCTCCCTTCAAACACCCGCACACATGCCGTTCTCTCTGCCTGAAACACTCTTCCCTTTTCTGCCCTTGGCCCCGGTTCAAGTCGCCTCATCCTTCAGATCCTTCTTTCTCAAGGAAGCCTCCCTCACTGCTACCTCACCTGAGGAGCCCCGTGCCCCCCTCCAAACTTCCCGGCCTGCCCGCACCCCGGTCTGTCATCGATCGCATACCTGACATGTCTGTCACCTGCGTTATGCCACGTCTGAGGGCGGGGACCACATCTCACTGCTCTTCCCCAGGCCTGGCAGGGACCTGGCGCAGAGCAGGCCCCACGTCTTTGCTGAACAAATGAACGGGCCGGCGGCCCCTGCGCGAATGTATGAATTCCTACATGTCACACCCTTAATGAAATGTCCCTTCCTTCCGCTCTTTTCTCTCCTCCACCTTCAGGCCGTGGGCGAATCCCATAGACTTGAACTCTGCAACATGCACCAAATCCATCCTCTCTGTATCCGACGTCCTATCCCGGCCAAAGCCCCTGTCATTCCTCACGGTGACAGCCTCCAACTTCTCTCCCCTCTTCCTCTCTTGGCCTTCGCCGGACAGATTATTCCCGATTATTCTCCGCACAGATGAAAAGAGCAGCTGCAGCCGGGAGCCTTTTAAAATATGTAATTCAGATTCTGCTGTGACCCCCCCCCCACCTTAAAGCTCCCCTATGGGCTTCCCATTATGCTTCAAGTCACATCCAACTGCCTTCTGATGGCTTCCCCCAGCCCTACGGGGCTTGACCCACCCCTTCTCTGCCCCTCGCCCACCCCACACTGCCCCACGGCTCTGCTTCAGCCATGCCAGCCTCCGGGCCTTCTTAAAACATGATAAACTACTTGGGGCGCCTGGGTGGCTCAGTCGGTTAAGCGTCCGACTTCAGCTCAGGTCGTGATCTCATGGTTCGTGGGTTTGGGCCCCACGTTGGGGTCTGTGCTGACAGCTCAGAGCCTGGAACCTGCTTCAGATTCGGTGTCTCCCTCTCTCTCTGCCCCTCCTCCACTTACACTCTCTGAAAAATAAATAAACATTAAAAAATTAAAAAAAAAAAAAAAAAACATGATAAACTATTTGGCACGTGCCCTTCCCCTAGCCTGGCATGCTCTCCCCAGACCTCCACAGGCTCAAATGTCACCTCCAGGGAGAGGCTAATCTGGCCACGTGTCACATGTCACCCTGGTTTTTTTGTCTTCACAGCACTTATCATTTACTGATATCTGGGGTGTGTCCGTGTACCCACGGTCTATCGCTGCCCCTCCCCCTTCCGCGAGGGACCTTGCCCCGTCAGCTCACCGCTGGACCCCCGGCACCTCAACAGGCTGGTGCATAGTAGGTGCTCAGTACATAATTGTCAAATAACTCCAAGGACCTGCACGTGCCTGTGCATCTTGTACATCTGTTTGGAGTTGCAGTGTAGACCCAGATGTGTTATTTTCCCTTGTTAATTACTGCAGAGTAATTATAGTAAGAAGTGTAAGTACAGAATGCATTAATGGGGGAAAACATAAAAGATTTCGTGCACCGGCTCACTGAACACTTGAACCAGAGACGAGCCTCCCTGCAGCCTATTAGAATTCTTGCTTGGGTAATTTGGCCTCCTGAGTCTGGAGCCTGATCCCTAACCTGCCCTTGCTTTCCTCTCCTTCTCTGGAAAGTCACTCCCATGCTGTCTGTGCCTCAATAGAGATAGTGGTGGGGCTGGTGGAGCCTGGGCCCTTCCGGGGTTAAAATCTAGCTTCTGTGTGTCCCCGAAGAGCTGGGGAGAGGGCATGATGTTGGGCAGATGAGTTAACTTCTCTGAGCCTCAGTGTTTCCATCTGTAAAATGGGGAGAGTGATGTCTTTCTCCCAGGATTGTTGTAGGTTCTAAAAGAGACACATATAAAGGGCACCTGGGTGGCTCGATTGGTTATGCATCTGACTTCGGCTCAGGTCATGATCTCACGGTTTGTGAGTTCAAGCCCTATACCGGGCTCTGTGCTGACAGCTCAGAGCCTGGAGCCTGCTTCAGATTCTGTGTCTCCCTCTCTCTCTGCCCCTCCCCCACTCATGCTCGCTCTCTCTCTCTCTCTCTCTCGAATAAATAAACGTTAAAAAATTTTTTTTAATAAAAATAAAAAAGGAGACATATGCAAAGTGCCTCTTGGGCGGGTTTCAGCCACACTGACTCCCTTCTGTCCCTCCTCAGGGTCAGAGAGAAGACATGCTCCCCAGCTTCCCACGTCAGGCTTTGCTGTGACTCTCTTCTTCAGGAGAATGGTGCAAAACTGTCCATTCATTGGTTTTCCCTCCCCTACACTGAAAAAACAGGTTGACTTTGACAAGGTTGGTAAAAAAAAAAAAAAAAAGTATGATTGTTGCAGACCCATAGTTTTGAAAAGGGGTTGGGAGTGCTGTATCTTCCTGAAGGAAACTCCCGGATGTACAGCCAGATGTACAGCTTATGACATCTCTGCTCCCTCCAGACACTCACTCCCTCACTCACTCATGTCCAGGCAAAGAGAGAACCACAAATGCCCCCACGAGTGGAAACTCCCAGGAGAATTAAACTTGTAGGGCTCAAATGACAAGGGGAAGAGAGAGAGCCTAATGTCACATGTCTAGTCCTGGAGAAGCAGGGTCATTGCTGATATTCCAGAACCTGCTCTTTGGCCATTTACAGCTCAGGAGGTAGAGCTTGGGCTGGAGTTTTGCATCCTGATTACCCTGAGACGCCCTCTTGTGGGCATCAGCGGTAGCAGCAGGCTTTCCAACGTGTTCTGCCAGTACTTTAAAAGTACTCTTTGATTCAGTGCCACAATTCTTGTATATATGCTACCTGCCACCAAACACTTTGCTGTTTTCCGAGCACTGGACAAGGAAGATCCAATCTCATGACTGATCCTGCCTTTAAAATTAAACATGCCTTTTGCTTTTTTCAAAATCATCACATAAAAATTTGAAACTACCGAAAAGCACAAAGAAAAAAGTTAAAACTCAGGAGCCAGCTCTTCTAACTACAACACAGCCAACAGGAGAAAGGAATGAGGTTACAGTCCTGGTTCACCAGGGGTTCACGGAGAAAGCATTCCAGCAAAACATTTTGCTGCTTTGAGCTCAATTCCCAGCTCGTGAAGGCAGGTGGGCATCTGGGTTTGGGAGGCGAATCAGTTCAAGCTGTTAATCCCATAACTGAAGTCTGAATTCCCCTCCCCAGACCCACTTTCTTCCTTCCCACAGAGACCGCTGTGCTGTAAGCTAAGTGGAGAAATGAGCTCTGGGTGTTGGGCTCATTCATTCATTCGATACTGTTTACTGACCAGCTATTTTGGGCCAGACCCCCGTGCTGGCTCCTAGAGAGATACAGAGAAGACTAGAACACAGTCCCTGACACTTAGAGAATCCCGCAATTACAAAGGCGCACTTTGATGGGGGTGGGGGGGAACAAGGTACGACAGGAACCTGGAGGTGAATCCTGGCTCCATCAGCTCCAGCTATGTGACCGCATCCTCTCTCTGAACCTCAGTTTCCACATCTGCAAAATGGGGGTGATAAAAGCACCTACCTCATTAAATTACGGCACAGACTGAAGAGAGACAAAGTACATGTACAAAACACGTGGCATGCAGAGAAGTCACTTACAAAAGGCTGCTTCTCTTCGTCTATACCGTTCTCATTTTTTACACTGTGGTGAGGCAACTTGACCCCAATCCCTGGTAAACTCTGGATGTCTGTGGGACATGACTTTGGGGAAAATCACAGCATTTTATCTGTAGGCGGTGTTGGAAAGGATCCTAGAAATCAGTCAGCTAAGCCCCCTTATTTCAGAGAAGAGGACACTAGGGCCCAGAGAAGGGAGAACACGGCAGACCTGGAGAGGCACTGTGCTTGGTCCTTACAGCCCCAGACTCCGTAGGGAGGAGCCTGTGCTTGAATCCCGGGCTCTGCTGCTTGCTGTCACGGGCACATCAGTCCAACTCTCCGTGCCTCAGCACCTTCATCTGTAAAATGGGCATAAAAATAACCTTCATCCCAGGGCCGTGGGAGAACTATATTAACGGACTCCCAATCCGATGCTCAGTCTACTTCTCCTAGGATTTACATAGCTCAGAATATTAGGAAAGCAGTTTTTCATTCTGACTGTGCACATCTTGCATTCAGAATTCATGGGTCAGGATTTGGCTCAAAATCTTCCCCAAATGTAAGGGCCTCTGGGCGGCAGCCTTGGGTGGGAGGAAACAAACTTCTATTCTAGACAGTGTAGGGGCCAGTTATGATCACAGAGTTAAGATCAAAGCCGTACCACCTCCCCACCCCCACCCGCAGACGGCATCGCCTGACATCATAATTTAAGAAACTGGCTGCACCTTGGTCACGGAGAGTCCATTCACTGCCTGTCTTGGCATGCCCAAGATAAATTACGCCGGGTTAAGGTCAAAAACAAAATGCCAACGATTGCATCAAAACATCAGATTAAGTAAAAATAAACACAAGCGAACATTAGAACAAGTTAGCGTCTGGGTGAACCACTGCTAATGGGGATCACCCCTCGGCGTTTCCTCCTTCCTTTCAAAAATAGCTATGTGCCCAGAAGCCTTTCAGGGGTCACCCAAATAGAAAAGAAATCCCCCCGAGATTGGTTGCAAATTCCAGTTTATCCATTTCTCTCCTGTATCACAATGGAAAATCACCAAGGCCACACGGAGATCCGTAATGATTTTCTGTACACTCGTGTAAACAAAAGAACATACAATTTTCCTTTTCTTCCCAGTAGAGTGTTTTATTTCTTATTTTTCTAGTTCAGGGGAAAAGTTAAGATCATTTAGGGGGGTTGAAATCAAACACACAATATTAAAGAAATATTTGGAGAAGAAAGAAGCCAGTTGAAGGGGCTGTTGTTTGTCTTGAAGCTGGTTGTTTTATTTCATTATAAGGTTTTAGTGTTTTCGCAAAGCCAGTGCAAGAGGGAAGAGAGAGGTGGAAAGTTCCAGAAAGGGAAGGATGCTGGGCTCTCAGTAAGGGCAGGTGCACCCACTTTAGGTCGATAAGGCAGTTTCTATTCTTAAATGGTTAGTTGACAGACTATTTTCAAGAAGAATAATTGCCCCCAACATGATCACTCTGTGTGGTTGGGGCAAGGCCACGTGAGGCCGTGAAAAGACTCAGCTTTCAGCTCAAACCGAGGTCTCTCTCCAGGTCTGCCGTTGCTGGCAAGTGACCCGGTGGTTTCACCCCCATGAGCCTCAGTTTTCTTGTCAGAAAAGTGCGACATTTATTACTGCAGTAATGTTTGAGAAGCCCCTAGAACAGGGCCCAAGACATAAGTTAACGCTATCCCTCCTCACTTTATTGTTGTCAACATTCTCTGACAAATCGTGCCTTCCTTGCTCCTCCTAAACCTTCTGAGGTCCTCAGAATTGGAATCCTCTGTCCTACTACTTTCAGTCTTCAGTTCTGAAGACAGTTATTTCTCAGGGAAAAGTGTAGGTGTTGTGAAAGGACGGGGAGACCTGGGCCCCAGTCGCAACTCCACCAAGTGACATCCCCACTTGATGACATCTTGTATATGATTTCTAGCTGCGTGCCTCAGGTGCCCCTCTGTGCTCACTCACGGCCTGGCCACCGCATAAGCGGCATCCCTAGACACTGAAAGATCTTACCAGATTCTGGACACTAAACACGGTCCCCACACTTCAGGGAGCAGATTGGGGGGCATGAGAGCGACTGAGGACATCCACAGAGGACAGTCTGATCAAGAAAGCAGGCAGCTTCCCCAAACCCCAAGCTGTGAGCCATGCTTTTGCAAGGTGGCCTTCCCCAAACAGTCTCATTTGTCTTCCCATGTCCCAGTTTGCCTCTTTTCCCAAGGGACAGGCCCAGCTGCTCACATCAGCAGGGCTGAGCTCAGGGAGAGGTCACAGAACATGACTGATGTGGCCGGAGGTGTGATGTCTGTGCACGGCTCCAGCCCAGGAGGCCCAGTGGAGGGCATGGGAGCTCTCAGCTCACTTGATCTCAAGCATCTGAGTTCATTACAGCCTCCCAAATCTTGGCTCTCTGAAGTCAGGTAAGAAAGGAAGAGAGGAAGGAAGGAAGGAAGGAAGGAAGGAAGGAAGGAAGGAAGGAAGGGGAAAGGAAGAAAAAAGAAAAGAAAAGAAAAGAAAGAAGAAAAAAGAAAAGAAAAGAAAAGAAAAGAAAAGAAAAGAAAAGAAAAGAAAAGAAAAAGAAGGACAAGGAAGGAAGGAAATACAAGATCAAGGGGAAAGGCTGTGGAAGTGCAGGGAGTTGGGTGACCATGGCTCAGGTGCCAGCTCTGCCTGGGTGACCTTGAATATGACCTCAACTTCCTCATCTGTACAACAGGAGGTTGAACAGAGTTAGTGTTTCTCAAAGTCTACTTCAAAGAACTTCAGTTCTTATTCCAAAGGTCCAATAATTCTGGGAAACACGGGACGACGCATTACCCTCTTTGGGTAATGCCTGTTAGCATATTAAAGGCCCTGAGAAATCCTGCAGAAAAGAAAACTCTTCGACCTTCTTACCAGACCATATCCCCAAGCAGGGTTTTTGTCTGTTTGGGTTTGGGTTTTGGATGCGCTCTCGGGCCCTTGAACACTGGCACATAATATATGCTCAATGAATGTTTGTGGCTCGAAGAACAAGCGAACTTTCTTTAACCCAGCGTTTCCCAAATGTATTTGTTCACAGAACCTTATTTTACTTCTCAGCATGTCCCCACATCCCTGGGCCACACCGACTGGAGTCTGAGATCTACCGCTCCTGGCTCGGATCAGAACTTCTGAGCTGCCCCACACATTCATGGGCAGATGTGTGGTTGTTACTTTCAGCCACTCCATTTTGGGGTGATTTGTCACACAGCAATAGATAATTGATAGATACACTCAGAACTTGACTGGCACTCCTTCCTTCCTTCCTTCTCTTCCTTTTTTGGGTTTATTGCCCCCTGTAGGTGTGAGCTAGGGATTATCAGCCTCCTTGCAACCACAGGGGCTGATGGGGCCCAGAGGAGGACAGTGCCGGGCATTCTCCCCTGCCCTGGACTGCTCACCTCCAAATATTCTATGAAACAACGGAAACTTTTCCTTATTCCACCTGGAGACGGTTTTGTTATTTGTTAGCCACGCGCATTCCTGAGACAGTGAATCAATGAATTACCTTGCTCACTTAAGCTAGATGGAGTTGGATTTCCGATCTTAACCAAAATAACCCTCTTCTGTGTTCCTGATTGTTCATTGATTCTTCTTTTTTTTGTTTTTGTAGCTTTATAAACATAGTTTTTACAAAATGGCAGGTGTAGGGGCGCCTGGGTGGCTCAGTCAGTTAAATGAGCGACTTCAGCTCAGATCATGATCTCACAGTTCGCGGGTTCGAGCCCCGCATCAGACTCTGTGCTGAACGCTTGCTGGGAGCCTGGAGCCTCCTTCGGATTCTGTCTCCTTTTTTCTCTGCCCCTCCCCTGCTTGTGCTCTGTCTCACTCTGTCTCTCAAAAATAAATAAATGTAAAAAAAAAGTTATAAAATGGCAGGTTTAGAAAATGCAATTTTTCACGGCCGCTCTGGTTTCCCTTCGGGCCATAGACAAAGGGACCCCATTGACTTGGGGCCACGGAGAGAAAACTGAGGAGACAGTACTGTGATGTGTGTGGTGTGATGGCTGCAGTGGAATAGTCTCAGGGAGGAAAAGCGACACAGATCATCACAGAGACCATCGGAGTGTCAGGAGACAGCCCTGGTGCCCTATTTCTCGCGTCTAAGGTGGGGCCTCTGTTCTGAGAGGCGGTGTCTTGCCCTGCCCAGTGGAGAAGCAAAACGCTCCCCACACGGTCTGGGCTCTGCGAATCGGGCCGCGTGACTGATGGTTTTATTTTAATCATCCGCTTTTTAGTTCATCCTGGGAAATTTTCTCTGTACGCCCCAGAGTAGGAGCTGAGAAAGCGTCTGTCAGGCGAAGGAAGGAAGGAAGGAAGGAAGGAACTACTGTGCCCTCCCCCTCTCCCACTTTCCCTGTCCCTCCCCTCCCTTAACCCTCCCGCTCTGCTCCCTCGACTCAATTCAGCCCCCTCCTCCCTCTCTCTCCCCCTCCCTCTCCCCTCTCCCTCCAACTCTCTCTTCCTCCCCCTCCCTCTCTCTCCCCACTGTTTTGTGACACCTGCTCTCTCTACCCTTCTCATCTTCCCCCTCCCTCTCAGACACACTGAGAAACAGGATAAGCCCCAACCCTGTGTAGCTAGGTGATAACCCCAGAGCTAAATATGACTCACTTATCAAATAAAGATTCATCAGACCTCACCCTGTGCCCAGATGCAAGGGAAGCCTAAGTCGAGGGGAGGGGGGATGTGGACTGGAGCAGGACGCATCGCAGCCCCTTCCTCAGAGAGGCCCCCCCCATCTGGCAGGAACACAGGTGTGGACAGACGATGACAGCCCAGCAGTGAGGTCCTCAGCGGAGCACACAGGACTGGCAGTCCAAGAGCTTGGCCCCGGAGCCAGTCCACGGGGGAGATGGGATGGTTTCCCAGCATAAATCATGAGTACTTGGTTCTTGTGAGTTAAGTAGGACTTCATGAGAAAGAGGCCCTTCCAAGAAACAGAGATACCATGTGCAAAGACGCATGTCCAGGGAGCAGCTCAGTGATTCTGGGGGTTACCTGGGGTCCAGAGGGGCTGGAGAGCCAGTGTGAGGAGAGGGGCAGCCGCGGAGGGCGGCTAGGAGCTGTGAGCAGACAGGCTGACATTCCTAACAGCTTTGATTTTTTCTTTAAGTTTATTTACTTAGTTTGAGAGGTGGGGGGAGGAGCAGAGAGCGAGAGAGTATCCCAAGCAGGTTCCATGCTGCCTGCACAGAGCCTGACACAGGGCTCGAACTCACAGACCCATGAGATCGTGACCTGAGCCGAAACCACGAGTCGGATGCTTAACTGACTGAGCCACCCAGGCACCCCACTGCTAACAGCCTTTCAGGAGAGACCTTCTTATATCTACGGTGCAATCCCAGGGAAGGACGCTGATTAGCCAACTTTGGCCCATCTGTCCCTTCCTGGGTCAGGGGAGGAGGCAGTGGTTTTCAAATTTGAATACCTTCTAGAACCACCTGGAGTATTCTTTAAAAATCTCAGTGCTCAAGCCATTCCCCAGACCTACTAAACCCTAACCTCTAGGGATGTTTCAGGACACATCAAGTGAGGAAAGGACAGCTTGTCCGTAGACAAGGACGGCAGGGACCAGGAAATGAAGGTTGGGTCGACCAGATGCCCCCCACCACGAGGCCGGCTGGGGAGACAGCAGTGGGAATAGAGCCAGGGAGCCCAACACGACTGGCCGCTCATGGTGGAGAGAGAGCCAGCCTACACATTCCATCCTGCAGGGAGGGCACCTGGCCTTCTCTCCGGGCCCTGGGGGATGGCTGGGGTGCAGCATGGAGCTCTGGAAGAATAGGTAGTAACCACAGGCCCAAACCTAGCTCTACCCCAATGCATTGCCATGCTGCCCCTCTCCTGGCCTCAGTTTCCCTGCCACCACGAAGGCTCTCCCAGCACCAACCACCTATGACATCTGCTCTGACTGGCCGGACCCAGCCCCACCCGGGTGGGATCTGCTCCCAGTGCCTGGAAGAAGGACACGCTCGCGTCTCCCTCCCACAGCCAGATGGTGACCCAGCTGAAATCGCAGACAAATGGATGGGGACGATTTGTAAGGACAAGAGGAAAATAACCTAGCAAATGCTTTGGGGAAAAAAACTCAAAATTCAGTGTCATTGGAAAGTAATATTTATGCCAATCATGAACGGAACAGCTAAGATAGATAGGTCAGAGCACACAGGTTTTCTTTAATAATTGGGGAAAGGGAGGGGCACCTGGGTGGCTCAGTCAGTTAGGTATCTGACTGTGGCTCAGGACACGATCTTAGGGGTTTGAGCCCTGCATCGGGCTCTGTGCTGACAGTGTGGAGCCTGCTTGGGGTTCTCTCTCTCTCTCTCTGTCTCTCAAAAATAGATAAATAAACTCAAAAAAAAAAAAATAGTGGGGGAAAGGGATGAGACCAGTAAACTGGCAGAGTTCAGGTCGTGCCAGAGGGTCTGGCTTTGGTCCTAGGTGCTGAGGCACTGTGGTGTTTGCATAAAGGCCCGTCCTCACTGCACGCACTGACATTTGGGGGACTTCTGGGGGGGGGCGGCTCTTGGTTGGCCTTTTATAACCTTGCTAGGCTGAGAGAACAGATCCTTTTGCTGATGGGGAACAGCTGAGCAGTTGGGGACCAACAGTTAATGGCCCAGCTGACACTATTTGTTATTTAAATTAACCATCAGGCCTCTGTTTGGTCCACCTGGGCAGCTTCTACACGGTGTAATTAGCCAGAGGGAAACTGGGCACAGAAGCCTGTGTTGTTGGAGCATCCGTCTTGTTTCTATCTAACAGGACCTAACAAGGTCATTGTCGTGTGGAAATCAAGAAACGCAAATGGCTGCTTCAAGGGAAATTGCAGAGAGAACAATTGCCATGGAGATGAGTTTGTGTATATGACAAGGCGAGCCTTGTGGTGAAAGATCTCCCCTCCCCGCCCATCTGCCTCGTAAACACTAACCACACCTTCCAGCCTGGCACCTCAGGCTTTATTTTTTATCTTAATAAGGTCTTGGCATTCGGATCAAGATACAGAATTAGGGGCACCTGGCTGGCTCAGCCTGAAAAGCAAGCGACTCTTGATCTCAGAGTCGTGAGTGCAAGCCCCACATTGGGTGTAGAAATTACTTAAAAAAAAAAAAAATCCAGAATTAGGTGCCCGACCCTGGTACCCATGATCCAATCTCTCTCTGTGTGGACGCTGAGCCGTGGCTTTGCAGATTGGCTGTGGAAAACCATAGACCTAATGCCATTGCCCATGGGGACCTAATGCATCAAAAGATGACTTTTTCATTCCTTTGAGATACATTATTCCTTCCTTCCAAAAACGACTCGTGTCTCCCCCAGAATGACCCAGGACGTGACGTCCTCTCCAATGATGCACGCTCATTGGTTCCCTCAGTATTTGTCCATTGATGGATTGATGCCTGTGCTCAACATCTGCCCATGAGTGCCATCAGCGAGGCACTTTCCTGGCTGTCTCTCCTCCAAGGGGTGACTCATGGACCCAATCTCCTTTTAAACTATGGCTCTGGGGGATCCCTGTAACCTACCAGCAGACAGTGTAAGAACATAGACTGGGGCGCCCGGGTGTCTCAGGCAGTTAAGTGACCCACTTCGGCTCAGTTCATGATCGCATGGTTCTGAGTTCAAGCCCCGCATCGGGCTGTGTGCTGACAGCTCGGAGCCTGGAGCCTGCTTCGGATTCTGTGTTGCCCTCTCTCCCTGCCCCTCCCCTGCTCATGCTTTGTCTCTCTCTGTCTCTCAACAATAAATAAATGTAAAAAAAATTTTTTTTAAGGTCGGGGCAGGGGGAGTCAGTGGTGCTGAAGCTAAACTTGGACTCCCTCACCATTAAAAAAAGAAAGAAAGAAAAAGAAAAAGAACATAGAAAATCACGTGGGGAGGTGTTCATGATCAGGCCTGGGAGTGGAATATATCACTTCCATCCGCGTTCTATTGGCCAGAACCCAAGAGTTTGGCGGCACCTAACTTGAAGGAAAGGCAAGCAAACTGTGAGCCAGGGGGAAGGGGAAATCGTTGCCAGCAAATCCAGCCTACGTCTGCCACTGAGGAACCACCCCTGGGAAACTGAGGCCCAGAGAGGGAACCTCATTTGCATACGGTCACCCATCCGGTTGGTGATAGAAAGGAGATGGGAATCCCCAACTCTCGCTACTAAGTTCACACCACTTGGCCGTTCGCTGCAACTGACATCCTTATCAATGGGGGGCCAGGGGCACTCGGAGAAAGGAAGGCCCCAGCTTCCCTGAAGGAGAGCAGCGTGTCCTCAGCCTCGGAGGACAGGCAGGGTTTTACGGTGGCTTCAGTTCTGTGCCTTTTCACTCTTATCAGCCCCAGGGGCAGGGCAGGCACAGGAACCCACCTCCTCACCTCCCGGGGCATTCTCACTGTGGAGGACTCTTTCCACGGGCTTGTTTGTGTTTTAAACATGTTTTTCTTCCTTCATCCCTGCTTCCCAGTCCCCTGCCCCCATGAGCATCCTCGCTAACGTAGCTGATATATGTTCTTAAATATGCATGAGTCCTTATAAAACATGTCGTGCTGTTCTGTGTTTGTATATGCTTTTAATTAACATGACTAATTCTGTGCTACAGCTCTCAGTCTGGTTCTTTTTTTTTCCCCCCCTTCCCTCCCCCCACCACTCAGCACCAAGGTGTGTTCAGTGATGTGTAATAGTTGCTTTTAACAGTGCACAATATTCTCGTCCATTTCCCCAGGGCTGGACACCTGGGTGGCCTCCAAGTCCCTGACCCTCCAAGCTTTTTTTTTTTTTTTTTGGGGGGGGGGGTTCCTTTTGTCCTGAGTTGTCTCTGAGATAGATGGCCAGGCCAGTTGTCTCTGAGATAGATGTCTCTGAGATAGATGGCCTCAGATGTCTCTGAGATAGATAGAGTGGCCTTGTTGGGTCACAGTCCTTGACTGTGGGCAAATGGCTTTCCAAAGGCCAGGGCCCTATAACCCAAATGGCGCCTCTGCGTGAACTAGCAAAAGGCGCCCTCTCTGGGGGGGGGGGGGGTGCTCCCCCACCAACCTCTGGGTAGGAGGAAGGTGGTGGCGATTTGTGTGAAGGAGGGAGAAGCTCCCCTTCCTCCCGGCACAACCAGCCCTAGGCCAGGGACTTGGCGTGGGGGACAGCCTGGCTCTCGGGATGCCCTTGGGCCCTCCACTCACAGCCATGGTGCCGCGTCCCCAGGGTTCCCGGGAGCAGCTCCCAGCGGCAGAGTGCCAGCAGGCCTCCCCCTCTTCCCCCTGCACCTTGATGCAGCCTGCCTTTCTACGCGCCACCCTTCTGAGGCAGAGGAGGAGGAGGAGGAGGAGGAGGCGGCGGCGGCTTCCGTGTGAAGCTCTCACTTGCACAGCTTGGACTTTGCACCAGGAATGCATGTGCACATCTCTTCGTGAGCTGCTGGCCGTTTGACCGGCTCCCTCTGGGAACTGCCTGGTCTCATCCTTTGGCATCCGCCTCCTCCTTTGTCTCTGCTCTCCTGCGCCGGACACACACCCCTCATTCTGATGGTGCCGAATCCACCCACGGCTTGTGCCCTTTCTGGTCTGGTTTAGGAAGGCTTTTCCAACACCACTGCCCCAATCAGAAACCCAGTAGCCCCGATTTTCTTCTTTCTGTAGGGTTTTAACGTCACGTCTTTGGCCGGTTTGTGGTTGGCGGGGGGGCATGGCTTTCGTTTCTCCCTCTAGCCAGCCGGCTTTCCAAACACTAAAGATCGGTCCCCACCACCGTCTTGTGCACCTCCTGCCGTCGACTGCCACCAAGTCTGTGTCAATGTCTAGCGACTTCTCTATATCCCTTACTGCCCTGGTTTTATCACCGTGGCTCCACAGTTTGTCTCCGCAGCTTTAGAAAATAGAAACGGGGAAGGGGCAGCCCCTGTGGAGTGGAGCACACAAGCTATACACACAACACCTGGAACATTCTGCCCCCCCCCCCTTCATTTCATTAGCTCCTTCTTACCCTTTACCTCCTGAGGGAAACATCACCTCCTCAGAGAAGGGGCCCTGCACCCCTTAGGCAAGAGGCACTATCATTGCCTATCCCAGTACCTTACTCACTTCCATATGGAACACTTGTAATTCGAAGGGAGCTTGCTTACTTAGAGTCTGTTTCCCTCACCAGTCATCAAACTCTTCAAGCATAGAAGCCTGGTCCTCCTCCTCCTCCTCCTCCTCTTCCTCCTCCTCCTCCTTCTTCTTCTTTTTAATGTTTATTTATTTTTGAGAGAGAGAGAGACAGAGACAGAGACAGAGAATGAGTCGGGGAAGGGCAGAAAGGGAGACACAGAATTGAAAATAGGCTCCAGGCTCTGAGCTTTCAGCCCAGAACCCAACTGGGGGCTCGAGCCCATGAACCATGAGATCATGACCTGAACCAAAGCCGGACCCTTAACTGACCGAGCCACCCAGGTGCCCCGAAGTTTGGTCCTTCTTAAGCGGTGCCCAGTATACCAGACCCACAACTAGAGCTTTCATTTATTGAGTACTTAGGCTCTATTGTAAGCATTCCACCTGTATTTGCTTATTCACCCCCTCCCCATCAATGCAATAGTACCTATAATCTCTATTTTATAGAAACTGGGGCACAGAGAGGTTAAGCGACTTGCCTTAGACCACACAGCTGCAACGTAGATAGAGGAGTTTGGTTTTGAACTCAAACAACCTGGTTCTAGAGTTCACCGTGTTCTCATCCCCTGGTTAGGCCACCAAGAGTACGGTGAATGAATGGAAGAATGAATGAATGCAGGGGAGAGAGAGAAGGGTGGGCCAAATGATTACAGCAGCATTAGCAAACACACTTGGGCACAGCTTCTTTTTCCTAGTTATTATGCTCCTAATGAGAGTTATTTTTCCTCTAAGATGATGATTTTCATAAATTATGGAAAATTCTCTGGCCATTGCTTTTTATGTTATGGCCCGGGGTGGAGCACAGGGGGGTGATGAATGACTTTTTAAATTCCTTCACACTGAATTCTCTAAGACAAGACCGCATGCAGAATCTATAATTAATTATTATTCACACTTAATATAGTTAGATAATGTGAACACATACTTTCCATTAATTTATGTGGCTGATTCCTCATCATTTTCCCATAGGTATAGTTCACTGATTTCTCAAGTTATTAAAAATTAAAATTTATATTAGGGAATTAGAAAAGCCTGGTGTCCCTATACCTATTTTTAGTCTAAAGTCACAAGCTGAGTGGAGTTTGTAGCAACCGCTTCCTTTGGACAATTCTACCCTACAACGGGTAGATGCATTTGTTCTTTGACTTAATTCCTTAAATGTTGATTCACGACCACTTTGGCAGTCCTGGGCTGCATGCCTGGGGAACTTTGTCCCCAGTAATCATGACAAGAAACCAGCCAATAAGTGTTATCAAGAGAGCCGGGGATTGAGGGTGCCTGGGCTTGCCTGGGGTTGGGGGCAGGAGTAGGTAATGTCTAAGCTAGCCTAGGAAGGGAGAGAATGAGTTAGACCGATAGAAAAGAGAGAGAAAGGAATGCCTGGGTGCAAAGACAGCATGTGCCAAGTATGGGAAGCAAGAAAAGCATGCCAAATAGTTCCCTGGCCTGGGGGGGGGGGGGGAAAAAAAGGGGGCGGGGGAGGGGGGGGGGGGGGGGGGGGGGGGGGGGGAACAAGGGGTAGTGGAATGAGTGCTGGGGAGGCGTAAGGGCTGGGTCATCATAAGCAGAGTACAGGCAAAAAACAGGATGGATGGTACTTTCCAGAAGCCTTAAGACAGGATTCTGAAGACTCAGGTCATCACAGGACCTTAAGCTCATTCACCCTTCTTTTTTCATTTATTTTATTATTGTTTTTTTTTTAACTAAGCTCTATGCCCAATGCGGAACTCCAACTCACAACCCCAGGATCAAGAGTTACACGCTCCACTGACTGAGTCCACCAGGCGCCCCTCATTCACCAATTTTGAAGGTGAGGAAACTGAAGCCCACCTATTTATAATGTTTAGTTACTTTTTAGTAATCTCTACACCCAGTGTGGAGCATGAACTCACAACCTTGGGATCAAGAGTCACATGCTCTTTTTTTTTATGTTTATTTTTGAGAGAGAGAGAGAGAGAGAGAGTGCGAGCTGGGACAGAGAGAGAGAAAGAGAGAGAGAGACAGAATCCAAAGCAGGCTCCAGGCTCTGAGCTGTCAGCACAGAGCCCAACACGAGGCTCAAACTCACAAACTATGAGATCATGACCTGAGCCAAAGTCAGACACTTAACTGACTAAGCCATCCAGGCACCCCTCCACCTAAATACTTCTTAGAACTTTTCCTTTTATTTCTGCTTTGAAAATGTCATGACATCACCCAGAATGTCCTGGGTCCTTTTTTTTTTAAGTCTATTTATTGAAAGAGAGAGAGGGAAGGGGGGAGGGGCAGAGAGAGAGGGAGAGAGAGGGAGAGAGAGAATCGTAAGCAAGCCCCACGCTGTCAGTGCAGAGCCAGATGCAGGGCTCGAACCCATGAACCATGAGATCATGACCTGAGCCAAAGTCGGATACTCAACCGACCGAGGCACCCAGGTGCCCCATGAGTCATGTGCTCTTCTGACTGAGCCAGCCAGCTGCCCCTGAAGCCCACCTATTTACAAACAAAAACAAGAACTTTTCAGATCAACTAAATTCATCCATGCCCAGATATCTGGTGCTAAAACTGTCCATATGGCAGGGGTCACTTACCTTCCAGTTCCTGGACACACTTAAAGGGGACTTGCAAGCAGGTGTGACCTTGTGGAAAAGCAGCCCAGTCCCCTTCCCACTGCCCAAGCCACCAGGAAGCTCTGGTAGAACTTTTCAGATCAGAGAAACACAGGTGCTATACTGGTCACAACACAACCGGAGCCACCCCTGATTTGCATATTCTGCATAACTTTGCATAAAACACTGACAAGTGTCCCAGCCTGTAAAATAAAACTAATTAGAGCAGCATCTTGTCCTGGTATCCAGACTTCACATCTAGGGGAAGAAGAGGGGGCATCTTTGTCCTCCTAAAAGCTCACTCAAGCATAGCTGCGGTGGCTGGTGTAGGCTCCCGGAATGAGAAGCTGGTTCAAATCCTAACTCTGCTCCTTTTACTGTCTGGGCAACCTTGGGCAAATCATCTCACCCTCCGAAATTTGGTAACCAGTCCTAAACATACGAAGGAGTGGGCAGTCATATGCGTGTGTCCAACATGCCTGCCACAATGTCCAACACATACTCAATACTTAGCAGATATTCAAGCATGTGGGTCTGATCCGATGCCACAAAAATTTCCACTAATATTCACTGCCAAAAAAAATGTTGATCGTTGGGGGGGGGTGGCCTGGGTGGCTCAGTCAGTTAAGCGTCTGACTCTTGGTTTCGGCTCAGGTCATGGTCTCACGGTTCGTAAGCTCGAGCCCCAAGTTGGGCTCTGTGCTGTCAGTGTAATGGAGCCTGCTTGGGATTCTCTCTCTCCTTCTCCCTCTCCCTCCCCAATCACTTGTGCGTGCATGCTTTCTCTCTCTCTCTCTCTCAAAATAAATAAACCAAAAACAAACAAACAAAAAATGTCAGTCTCACTTCTGAACTGATTCCTTTATCCCTCCCAGAGCACAAAAACATATCCCTAGAACAGAGGGAAATCCCAGATCCCCGGAAAATGATCTTCCACTTGACAAGGTCATGGCATCAGAACCTTTGTACTAAAAGTCAAATCTAACCCGGTGAGAAAACTGAAGTCCAGAACAGGGAAGTGAAATTCAGGGGCTGGAACCCAGGTTTGCTGGAGTTCCCACAACTGCCCCACGTGCACCTGCATTTGGGACATTTTTTCCTCGTCTGACTGTCCTCAGGATTCCAGGCCCGGAGGGATAAACCTGGCTGGAGTTTCCAAAGATCAATGCTGCTTCCGATACTCTCTCCCTGTGGCAAGCTCACGACATATTTTTTCACAAGTAATAATTAGCGACAGAAATATCTGACCTACTTACAACTCCACAAATACACACATTTGGCGGCTTCCACATCAGCTCCGAGGCCGTCAGAGGGAGCCTGTTTGGGAATAGCTTTTTTTAACCTGGTTAAATGGCAATTCTGCAGCGGGCAGTTGGGGATGCTAATTTCTGCCCACCTTCACTTGCGAGGCCGGCACTGCCCCCTGCACCCCACCTCCTTCCCGTTGAGGTAGCATTCAGACCTTAGAGCTGGTGATTATTTTTACATTCTGTTCCCACGAGCAAAGGAGGATTGAGTTTCTGTCTTTGGAAAGACGGATTATGCATAAATCTTTTCAGAATTCTAAAGCAATTTAGGCAACGTGGTTTTTTTTTTTCTTAATGCTAAACAAAAAAAGATAGTTTAGTAAATGTCCAGTTATACGATGTTTATTCTGCCCTTGCATTCTCTAAACACAGACTTGGAGGCTTTGGGCTAAACCTTCTACCTGTTACCATTGTTCGCATTGAGCTCGACCGGGAGAAGTCACCTCTTTTTCCTTTGCCCTCAAATGCTTTCCTGGATTTTGAAATGTTCTTAATATAATTGAACGACATGGGATGTGTAGTCCTGGGGCAGAGGGCCCTTCTGACCGCCCTTCCCAGAAGTCCAGCCCCCTCCCCCCACCGCAGCGGTCGGGATTGGGCCTCCAAGGGACATTTGTATAGTGCCGCCTTCCAGTGGAAGTTGGCTCGGGTGTTGGGAGGGGGTGCGGACCCCTTGGTTCAGTCTCGCCAGCACCGATTGAGTCCCTCCTACTGGACTCTGGAGACGGCGAATAAGACCTACTCCTCACAGTTCAGTATAAAAAGGGGCACCAGAGCGTCTGCAACTAAATCGGATTCAGGAGGCATGTAGGGAACGAACGGATGCAAGAATACAACATGGGGTTGGAGCAGGGACCTCATCCAGCAGGGACATCAGACATGGGTTCCTGGAACAGAGGCACCTTAGTCTCCTCCAGGCAGGGATGGGGTGGGAAGGGCAAGGCCATTGAGCCCAAGGGAGCAGTTTGCGTGAAGGTACGGAGGTCTGTGGAGAGCGAGGCACATTCTGGAAGACACATCAAGTCCAAGGGCACTGAGGCTTAACCAAGGGCATCAAGTCCTGGGGAACTAAGGCTGGAGGGGAGGCAGTGACAGGATCGGAGAGAACTTTGCGAAGCATATTAACCCTAACTTGAGGGTTAAGTGGGGAGTGGATAAATTGTTTTGAGAAGGGAGTCACATGATCCAGCGTGGGGTTTTAAATTTTTTTTTTTTAACGTTTATTTATTTTTGAGACAGAGAGAGACAGAGAGAGACAGAGCATGAACGGGGGAGGGTCAGAGAGAGAGGGAGACACAGAATCTGAAACAGGCTCCGGGCTCTGAGCTGTCAGCACAGGGGCCCGATGCGGGGCTCGAACTCACGGACCGCGAGATCGTGACCTGAGCCGAGGTCGGCGCTCAACCGACTGAGCCACCCAGGCGCCCCTCCAGCGTGGGGTTTTAAAAGAACACTTCATACGTTCCCAGTGTGAAGAGCCATCTAGATGAGAAAAAACGGGACGACGCTTCACATTTCCCCCCCACTCTGTCCCCTGCCCCAGGGAAATAAAAGTTGAAGAAGAGGAGAATGTCAGCAGGGAGGCTCTCCTGAGACATTGAGTCCTGTGTGGGAGAGAGTGCCCATGGCAGTGCCCTGGGGGGACGGTTCTGCCATCCAACATCACTCAGAGTCACAGCCACGGACAAGCAGACGATGGAGGTGACAGGCAAGCCACAAAGAAACTACATGAAAATTTGCTAGAAACGGGAAACTGGACTGCCATCAGCTTGCCCTCCTGCGGAAGGACCGCAGGTGCAGATCTCCAGCCGAGCAGAGAGAGAGCAAATCTGTCGTCCAGCCTCACTCGAGGATGCGGAAGGAGGGAAAAAACAACACGGAACTATACTACATGAGAAATGGGTCCGTGTCCAGGAGGTGAGCAAACCTTCAGAAATGACCCGCCGAAGGTCACTTCAGGCATCCTCATGGAGCCCAAGAAGGCAGAGAGCCCCGAAAAGTGACACGATGAGATGCTGAAGGAGGGTGCGTGAGGTGTGCTGGGCGGGGCACGGAGGCCAAAAGCAAGGATGGCAGGACCCAGGCCACCTTGGTGGCAGTAAACAGCAGCACCGACGCCACAGATAATCAAATTGGAGGTCTGGAGGAAGAACGCAGAAGAAAGAGACAAACAAATAAAAGTCACGATTGATAATATGATCGCTTCAGAAGAATGGGGAAGAAGAGACAGCCATGAATGATAAAACGATGCTCGTGAACGAGAACCCACTGATGAAACACACTCTGTAGTTAAGAGGCAGCACAAAGCACACAAAACAACTGTGTGGGCAGATCAAAAGTACCCAGGGCGGGGGCGCCCGGGGGGGCTCGGTCGGTTGAGCATCTGACTCTTGATTTTGGCTCAGGTCACGATCTCACAGGTTGTGAGATCGAGCCCCGCATCGGGCTCTGTGCTGACAGCTCAGAGCCTGGATCTTGCTTCGGATTCGGTGCGCGTGTGTGTCTCTCTCTGCCCCTTCCCCACTCGCACTCTGTCTCTCTCTTTCTCTCAAAAATAAACATTAAAAAATTTAAAAAAAAAGAATTTAAAAGAATTAAACTAATTAGGAGTGCCTGGCTGGCTCAGTGTGTAGAACATGCAACTTCTGATCTTGGGATTATAAACTCGAGCCCCATGTTGGGTGTAGAGATGACTTAGAATAGAATCTTAAAAAAAAAAAAAAAAAAAAGAATTAAACCAATTAAAAGATCTTGTTCAGGGTACAGATTATAGGGTCCTGCCTTCTTGTCCACTTGTTGTAGGGAGATTCACAAGCGTCCCCTCCTCCAAGGGGGCCTTCTTGGCCATGCCACCTAATGCCGTGTCCTTATCCCTCTCTGTCCCCTCACCCTGCTTCGTTTTTCTTCACACCCTCGTCACCACCACCGGCACGATTCTACACAGTTCTGTGAAGCTGCTTACTCTCCGCCTCCCGGTCTACAACGGGGGCCCCACAAAGGCAGCATTTCCGTCTGTTACCAATCGCAGCTCTATCTCAGCGCCTTGGTACCGTAACTGGCACACATGTTCAAATAACATCTTAAAAATTAATTCCTGGGGTGCCTGGGTGGCTCAGTCAGTTAAGTGTCCAACTTCCACTCAGGTCACCATCTCATGGTTGGTGAGTTCGAGCCCCGCCTCCAGCTCTGTGCTGACAGCTCAGAGCCTGGAGCCTGCTTCGGATTCTGTCTCCCTCTCTCTCTGCCCCTCCCCTAGTGCTCTGTCTCTGTCTCTGTCTCTCTCTCCCTCTCAAAAACAAAATAAACATAAAAAATTTTTAATAAAAAATAAAAATTAATTCCTGCTTAGATATCAGAGAAGATGCTCGGCTCCTTGCCAGGTTTTTTAAAAGCCTAAATGCTTCTTTTTATAAAGCACTGAGAGAAAAATCCAGAACTCCAAGAGGTAGACACCAGTTGAAAGGGTTTTTTCACAAAGTGCCTTCTATAGTCCACTCAAAACAGTATCAAATCATCTTTCTTCCCAGGTTTTCAGTCCCCCACTACTGAGGTTTCTCTTCTGCTTTTAAAAGTTTCAGCTGCGGAGCAGGCCCCTCCCCACATAGGGAAAGGGGGGCTCAACCCTGGCCCAGCCCCCCACTTCCTGGGGAATAAGGGAACCTGCCTCTTCTTACATGGCGGTGACAACACACCCACTCAACCTTCTTGCCTTTTGGGGGCATTTGGAAAGGAGGACTCCCTCTGTCTCCTAATAAAAATATTAACAAGCAAGCTAATAGAGCTAGATTAAAAGATTGTGGAAAAATCTCATGCTTTTGTTCTCTCTCATGTTAAAACTTTGATCTCTTGGAATGGGCAGGGCCCCGAGTCCCCCCTGGCGACAGCTTATCAAGCCATCTTTTCCGCCTGCTGCCTCCCTCCCCTCCCCTCCTTTCCCCTCCCTTTCCCTCCTTTCCTCTCCCCTCCTCTTCCCCTCCCCTCCTTTCCCCCCCTCCCCTTTTCTCCCTTCCCCTCCTCTCCTCTCCCGTCTCCCGTCTCCCCTCCTCCCCTCCTTTTCCCTCCCCCCCCCCTCGTCCCCAGGCTCTCCTTCCTCTGTTTGTCCTCCCTTCCTTCCCCCTCACTCCTCCACAAATTGAACACCTGTCTGTGCCAGAGGCCACATGAAGTCCCTAGATGCTGCGCTGAGCACGATAAAGTCGGCTCCGAAGGACTCACAGAGAACACTCCCCCGTGTTGGCGGGGTGGGGGTGGGGGGTGGGGGGGGTTGCTCCCAGCAAAGGAAAGAGCACTGTGAAGGTCTGGAGGTGAGAGGGGACGGAAGGGATTAGGAGGTAGTCGAGAGAGTGGGACTCTCACCTGGTTCCAGGCCCCGATAATCACCCACAGTATTTGGCCACACGAAGCACTCCAGGGGTGGGCAAGGCTCCAGGGGGCCCAAGAGTTTCCCGGAACTGGAACCAGGGAAAGATCTCAGGGTCCTACGTGCCATCTGGGAAGTGGCCACAAGGTGGCAGCAGAGGACCAGTGGGGGTCCTGCGTTCAGGCCCGCGGTCAGCAGAGGCAAGAGCCCTGGTGATCAAGCCGTGTTGCACCTGTGCCCGGCCCTGGGGCAATGCAGTCCTGGCTCCAGCAGGAAGAGGCGGTCTGAGTCAGGGTGTGAGAAGGGCGTGTGTGCACGCACACACGCATATATGTATGGACGTCTGTATGTACATCGTGTATGTGTGCACATGTGTGGACGTGGGTATATGTATTGTATGCACACGTGTATGCATCTATACACATGCACGTACATATGTGCATGGGTGCGTGTGGGGGTGTCTATATGAGTTCGTGCGTATATGTAGGCGTGTGTGTGTCTATGTGTGCACATACACGCGTACCCACACAGGATCACGCACGTGTGCCTATGTTTTAGCAAAGAACTCTGCTCAGTTTAGCAAGAATCCCCCTACCCTTGATATCTACTAAGCTCTTGGCCTGCCTTTAGCAAGGATCCTGTGAGGCCAGTTTAGCAGGCACTTCCCTACCCTTTCTCCTCTTACTCATTTCTTCCTCTGAACCCCTCCCCCTGCTCCTTGCTGTAAATCCCCTGCTGTCTTTGCTGTATTCAGAGTTCAACTCAGTCTCTCTCCCCTATTAACAATAGTCTTAAATAAACCCTTTACTATTTTAGCAAGTGTCCGAAAAACTGTTCTGTAACAAAGCAAGAGCAGAGTGCAGAGTGGAATGAGTGAGGGGATCCTGGAGGAAGGGAAGTGGCAGGTGGAGGGGGGCAGACTATGTGATTCCAAAACTCACCTTTAGCTTCGGCCTCCTGAGTCTCCCTCTCTGTCCCCTGGCTGTCCCTGCCTCTCTCACCTGGATTCCTGCAACAGCACGCAACTCAGCTCCCTCTTTCAGGTCTCACAGCCCCCCCGCCCCACCCCCCACCGCTCCACTCTGCAGCCAGAGGCTCTTCCAAAGCCGTGACCTGACCATGTCCTTCCCCTGAAAGGCCCCCAGGCAGCCCAGCTCCTCAGCCTGGCTGGCCAGCCCTGAACCTCGGAAACCTTTACTTTTCCGCCCTCCAGTAGCAGCCCAGCCCGTTCCCTCTGCTTCTGCCCCTCCCACAGAATTGTGCATCTGAATCCCACTCATTTCTCTAGACCCAGCCCACCCCTCACCTCCTCTTAGAAGCCCTCCCTGACTGTCTGCACCCCCCAGCCCCTCACCTCCCAGCTTAGCAGGGCTGGTTCCCTCCCATGGATGGACCCATCAGGTTCCCTGAGGGCAGGAGCCATCGGAAGTGCCCTCCCCTCCTCAGTCTCGCCAAGCTGTGGGACGGGATGCTACTCCGCCATCTTGGATGGTTTGGAGACAGACTGGGTTGGGATGGTTTGGGACTGAACAGGATGGGTGGGCTCTTCTGATCCTTCTTGGCTGGGGAGGGAGAGGAGGTGGCCCTGGATTTGTGGCCACCATCACTGAAACCTTGGATGTCAAAACCCCTAAGGTTCTGTGGCACAGTGAGAGGAAGACAGGTTCTGGAGCCAAACCACCTGGGGTCAAGTCCTGGCTCCACCCTTTTGCAGCTAAGTGACCTTGGGCAAGTTAGCTAGCCTCTTGATGTTCTGTTTCCCCATCTGCAAAGTGGGATAACAGTAGGTTGTGGTCAGGATAAAACAAGTGGACACACATGAAAGGAACACTGAGTTGAGAACCTGGCACGGAGCTGGGGCTCATACAGCTCTTAGCTGTGATCTTGACAACTGGACTCAAATCTAGCGGCATCTGTGTGACCTTGGACAAGTCATTTACCATCCGGGCCATCAACGTCCTGGCCACACACACACACACACGTTCTGTGTGTCCATGCAGTCACTGTCTTCCTCCTCCTGGCAGACCCGAACGACCCCTCCACTGGGGCAGAAAGTTCGCTAGTGAAGCACCAGCTCCGAGCAAAGTGCTTGGCAAATAATAGAGGCTCGGTAAATATTTTCCAAATAGATGAACAGAGGTGGGCTTTCTTCACTGAAAAAGCGGCAATAATAACCGCTGTCTCACAGGGCTGCTGTCGGCAACGAACAAGACAACACGGAAAGCACCTACACGGTTTCCTGTTTGGAGCAGGAGATCCCGGGACTGTTAGCTTCGAAGTGGACACCAGGGGGCAGCATAGGACCAAGTCACGCAGGCCACACCTGTGTCTTGCCGAGGGGAGCGGGAAGAGGGACTTCTGGGAGAAGGTGGGGGGTGGGGCTGGGCGCCTTTCAACTCCACCCTCCACGCCCAGGCTGTCAGGGGGCCCTCCCCAGGTCTGTTCACACGCATCACTCATTCCTTCACAGAAAGGTGGACAGATTGTTGCTTTCACGTTGCTCACAGCCTAGAGAAGAGACAGTCTCTGAACAAGCAGTAATTAATGCAATGACTTTAAGTAATTAAAGCAAATAGATGTGTTCTCTGAAGGCGGCCTGCAGGATGCTTTGAACACAATGACGCTGTGTTTCAGGCCGAGATGTGACGGTGAATCAAGAGGTAAGTAGGTGAAGAGGGAAGATGGTGAGCGCTGCTTTTAGGCAGGGATAACCTGTGCAAAGGCCCTGAGGCAGGAAAAAGCAGAACTCTTTAAGCTTTGGCCCCGAGAAAGGAAGAGCGTCCCTGAAGTCGCACAGTGAGAAGCAGAGCCAGGGCTGGAGCCCAGGTTCTCTGACCTCCAGTCCAAGACTCCTGGTTTCATTTCCAGCAAGCGTCGTCTCTGATGTAGCAGCAGTAGCAGCTGTGCTGGAAGCAAAGGAATTTTGGCCCCGATGCTGTTTGACCCAACTTCCCAAGTATCTGAGCTGATAAGAGATTTTTAATTCTGATGTCTAGACTAAGACAACGACCAAACGTCCTGCAGCAGACTGGCTGGTAAGAGCCTCTATTTGGGGCAAGGGGAGGCCCTCTCTGGGATCCCGTGTCAGGGGCCCTCGGCCAGGGCAAGGGGACTACTGGAGGCTGGCAGAGCTGAGCTCAGAGGCTCCTGGCAGGGTGAGGGCATCAGTTGGGAGTCAGAGACGTTTGGGAAGTGACCGTTAAGACTGGCCTTCCTCTAGACGAGCATTCCAGGGAGCCTCGGCCCAGGACAGGGCAGCCCTGCGGTAGAGATAAGGTTGTACTGGAAACAAAACAGTCTCTAAATCCAAGAGGCTTAAAGCCACAAACATGTACATCTCACTCATACAAAGTCCCCCCCCACCTGCCCCGGGGGCAAACAGGACCTCCTCTTGGCTCAGCGGGGCCCCTGCGTGTCAGCCTGGGAAGAGAGCTAGGGAAGCAGAACATCTGTCGTTAAATGCCTCCACCTGGTGGCCACAGCAAGGCACGTGGCAATGCCCAGCCCTGAAGCGGGCGTTCCGGGCGACTGTCCCACGTGCCAGAAGAGGAGACCAAGGAAGAACAGTGCCGATGTCCGGCTGCCGGCAGTGAGATGGACAGACAGAGATGCCGGGGAAGCCACAGTCGGGGCCAGCCCTCGCTCCAGCGAGCATTCCCGAAGCCTGGGGCTGGGGCCAGACAACCTGCCGTGGGCAGTCATGTCATTTATCAAGCAGTGACTGTCAGCCCAGTGCTCCAGGAGCGTTATATTTAATCCCCACGACAACACTGTAGGTAGGTACTAATATTCTCTCCCGTGTTACAAATGAGGAAACGGAGGCACAGAAGGATTTTTCTTTTTTTTTTTTTAAGCAACTTGGCCAAGTATGTAGATACCAGAGTGAAACATCACACGTGGCCATCTAACCTTCAAAAAGAAGGATTCGAAAAGAGAGGCAGGGGGTATTTTATAGGAAACCGTTTCCATAATAAGTGAGACTCTGCAGAGAAGATGGGTGGAGAGGATATTTAAGACACTTATCTGTCACAGGAGAGAAGTCTTAAGTCTTGTCTGTAGTTCTCTCCGAGAGATTTCAGTCAGGATTTATGGCTTTTCGGTGCCTGTTTTGTTCTTTTCCAACGATACCCGCGTTCTTATCTGGAGACGTGTCTAAACCCATGGAATGGCTGAGGTGACCGACTGTGAACATCTCGCCACGGCCTCTCCACCTCTGTGTGTGTGTGTGTGTGTGGCCGGCTGGCTCTGGATGTCCCCCTCCCTCTCCCTCTCCACACACACACACACACACACACGCACACGCACTTCACTTTTGCCAACCATCCAAAAGGAAGGTGGGCATTCATGATAGCCCATCCCCAAACACCGCAGGGTGTGTGTCCCCAGAGCAGGACATTCCCCTCCACAATCCCACACCAGCTCCACATCGGAGATAACCAGCATTAACTGGGCAACATCACCTAACACGAACAACACGAACACCTAACACCTAACACCTAACATCACGTTTCCCCGGTGGCCTCCCAAACGTTCTTTGTGTGGCTTCTATTTTTTCCCAGTCCAGGATCCAATCAAACATGGCATATGGCATCGGGCTGTGATGTCTCCCCTACTTTGTTCCTCATGGTCCTAGATCCTTTGGAGAACCCAGGCCAGATGTCCTGCGGAAGGTGCCACGAGATTCCCATGTTAGCCTCAGGCCAAACATCTCTGGCAAGGGTGGTATCTCACCATGGCCAAGGTCCAGCCTGATGGCCCGTGAGGGTGGGGACTGCCAGGTCTCCCAGCACCAAAGCACACTCCCCTCTGTAGTTAACAAGTAATCTTTGGGGGGGGGACACTTCAAGACTGAGGGTATCCTGCCACCCGATGCCTCTTACCCTGTGGTCCTAGCACGCGTTGATGATTCTTGCCTGCGTCACTGATCACACTGGAGGCTACAGTATGTTAGCCTCTTGTTACAGTCTTGTAACAAATCTTCTAATTGTTCAGACAGACAGAGAAGACCTGGCTTCTTTGGGATGCAGCACCGCCTAAGCCTGCCCTCAGGCTCAGTGCTTTTCAGGTCACACCGCAGGCAGGTGCAAGGAGGGTGGGCAGGCACCAGCCCCAGCTCAGTCACTGAATGGCTGCGGGGCGCAAGGGTGGCCTTGAACCAGCAGCACTGACTCACCCCGGGGAAAGTACTGGAAATGCATGTTGGTTTGCAGTCGGAACCTGCGTCCAGCAAGGTCCCAGGGGATCTGTGTCCCTGGGACTGTCTGAGGAATGACCTGGGGAACACCCCGAGCTTCTCTGAGCCCCAGCCTTCCCAGGTGAGACCAGGGTCAGACAGACTCATTGCTTAGGTCTGGCTTTTTCGGAAAAGCGGATTCTGATACCTGCCTGCTCCAGAAGGCGATGATGATGATGACAGCAACTATCATTTCTAAGGAAGGGAAATGAGCTCGGACATTTAGCCAAGACCTCTCAATGGCACGTCGGTAATGAACAAGAAGAGTGGCGTTGACAAAGGAGGGCCCTGGAGGGGTGTGTGTTAATCAGAAATTTGATTTCGTTGGGTTGACTGTGCGGTCCCGGGGCCACACAAACTTTCTCCCTGAAGGTCCCGCTCCTAAAGAAAGAAAATGGGACAGGCACCAGTGGGGGGCGGGGGGGGGGGGGGATGGCAGTGGGGGCGGGGAGGGAGCAGGGCAGAGCCAGGCGGGGCAAAGCCTACCATTGTCTTGAAGGGTCTTCAGCCTCAGGTTTTAGCTTCCGTCTGTCCACCACGTCCTCCTTCTGCTTCATAACGTATCCATGGTTGCTTCGATATGTTAAAAACTGTTTTGAATTGCCAACAGAAGGGAATAAGCTTCCTGCCCTATCGGCCCCATGTCCCTTGTCCCATGGCGCAGCCCCAGGACCCAGTGGTCTGTGAAGTTTGTGAAGCAGGCGTCCTAAGGTCACCGGTACGCCTGCCTGAGGACCCGCCCACAGCCTCCGAAGGGGCTCAGATTTGTCCAGAGTCACACCTGGAGATGATTTCTCTCTGCACAATCCTCACCTGTGCCGAGTGCTTGCGTGTGCAAAGGTCTCACCTCCAACCACCCCTCCCATCAGGTTTTATACCAGCCCCATGGGCCCTGCTGGTCAGGGGTTATGAACGTCCCCCATTCTACAGATGAGAAAACGAAGGCCAGGAGAAGCAAAACAACTCATCCCAGATTACCTAGCAAGTTACTGGCAGATTCAGCGTTGCACAGACTCAGGTGTTCTCATTTCCAGACCAACGAGTCTTCTGCTGGCCCGTCCTACCAGTCTCGTCCCTTCCCCCGCGAGGTCCTGCCAAAGGGCTCCCAGGTTCCTCTCGTGCTGCCAGGGGCAGAGAGAGGCCGGCTCCCTCCTGCCTGCGGCAGGGCGGCCCCAGCCTCGGGGGAGGGGGCTCTCCAGCAGTGGGAGCCCGGTGAGGGGGCTGCTGGAGACTCCTCAGCTCTCTGAGCAAGGCAGCGGCAGACGGGCCTGTTTCCGGGAGAGGCCTTGACAAGGAGTCAGGTGGAGGGTGCTTTCTCACAACCCTAGCTAACCTGCCCCAGGAAGCGGTGAGCTCCCTGTCCGGAAGCGGTCCAAGCAGAGGCCAGCTGACCTCACTCTCCAACAGGGGTGCTGACGAGGGTAGAAGGCCAAGCACCGTGTTGAACCTCTGAAGCCGCTTTTATTAGGAAGGTGGAGCAATCCTCGGTGCTTTGACCCTTCCCGTCATTTTCAGCTCCCCCATGAGGGCTGGTGGAGGACCTCAGAGCTGAAGGCCATCCCTACTGTCCCTGTGTGATCTGGCAGGGAGAGCAGTGGTCTCCTGGAGAGCAGATGACCACAGAGCTAGAAATCAAGAAACCTCCATCCAGTCCCACAGCTTTGTGGATGCTGTGTGTCATTGAGCAAGTCACTTCACCTCTCTGAGCTGTCAGTTCCCTTCCAGAGAGTGGTTAATACTGCTCCTGCTATCTCAGAGGGTTGGCTTTGGAAGCTCTCAAGAAATGGACAAGGGACCAGATTTTCAAAATATACCCTCTGCTGTCTAGAAGACCTTAGTATACCATTACCCGATTTTTCAGATGAAAAAACTAAGGCCCAGAGAAAAGAAGCAGCTTGACAAGGTCACACAGCATGTCAGAGACAGACTCAGAACTTGAACCCAGGGTTCCCGGTCACAGTGCAGAGCTGGTTAAGGAGGCCCTGTGGCCTTGGAGCAGGAGTTAACCTGACTAAACAGGGGGACACTGGCTATCTTCCCCCTTCCTAGAATGGCAGGTGTCTCTTCTGGAAAACCTCATGGCTCTGAGGCCCACATTCAGGCCAGACAAGAAAGATGTTCATGAGTACCTTGCCAGAGGAAGGTCGGGGACCCCGATCGTCACCCTAATTTGTATCATGTGTCATAGTCCACAAGGTGTGGGGTGACCTTGGGCAAGTCCCTGCCATGGGCCCAGGCTCCCGCTCCGTAAGGTCAATCTCTAATTGGCCTTTGGCTCAGCACCGGCTCTGGTATAGACAACAAAAATGAAGATTTGATTTCTTTCTTTAACCAGACAGATGAAAATATTTGGCTCTGAGGCTGCTTTGTCCTGTGTTCAGCCCCCCTCGGCTCTAAAAATGATCATCCTCCCAGCTCCGGAGCTCCGAGGGCTCCCCGGGCACCAGGCCAGACGTGGCCCCGGGCACATCTGCTTCCACTCAGCGTCCTCAGCCGGCTGCTCTGCCAGGGACTTGGCCCACAGCCTCGCCGGGTCTCAGGGGCCTGGAGAGACGTCTGGGTCCCAATTATGGGAGAGACAAAGACCCCTGACAGGGCAGCGCTTGTAACGCTCACGCGGCTCTCCCCTCCCTGCACCTCGGCTCAGACCCAGGCAGCCAGCCCGGGCAGTCGCTGAGTGACGGGGCGGCTCGTCGGGACCAGGGGATGTTAAGAGAAGCCTTGAGTGGTGTGCTCAGGCACTGACCCTGCGGGGCCAAGGGGCAGGGAAGGAGGACGGGACCCAGAGGTCTGGTCCAGGCCCCGCTGCCGGCGGGAGGACGGAGGGGCGGCCCGAGCCTGGTGGTGGGTGAGGGCATTGGCTTTAGTGTTCCACGGACCTGAGTTCAGATCTCTACTCAGACCGCAGGCACACCCCTCACCCGCTCTGGCTCCTGATCTGTGAACTGAGATGATACTGTTACCAAGTCATACGGCCATTGTGAGAATAAGTCAAGTTACACTGAGTGTCTTACACACGGTGCAGGTCAATTATAGTGGCTGTTGTTACTGCTTGTACTATTATTGACGTTGATGCTAGAGAGAAAGAAGAGAGTCCCAGTTTGGTGTTTTTAAATGTTTGTTTAATTATTTTGAGAGAGAGTGAGTGTGGGGGGAGGGGCAGAGAGAAAGGGAGAGAGAATTCGAAGCAGGCTCCACACGGTCAGTGCAGAGCCCCACGCGGGGCTCGAACTCTGGAACCGGGAGATCATGACCTGAGCCCAAGTGGGATGCTCAACCAACTGAGCCACCCAGGCGCCCCCAGGAAGTCCCAGTTTAACACCTCGCTCCGAATATATGGCCTCAAATGGTGAGCTGGGCGGGCTCCCATTCTCACAACACAGAGGGGTGGAGCAGGAGGTCCCATGGGGACACGGTGGATAGAATCAGACCTGGGAGCCAGAGGCCTGCCTGTTCCGCTGATGCCCCACCAAGCGGCCTCAGCCCCCTTCGACCCCACAGGGATTCAGGACCCTCAGGCTCTGACCTTCCAGTTCTGAAACTGCAGCGGTCCTCCCCTGCAGGGTGGCCTTAAATCTATTTTAAGAGTGAAGGACAGTGGAATGAGGCTTGCACGTCCCCTGGGGCAGAATGGCCTGACCCTCTGTGCAGGGCAGTGTGACTTCCAGTGGGGGTGTGGCCACCAGGACCGCAAGCTTTTAGCCTGTCGTGTGAACCTCATTCCTAATGACAAGGGCAGCCTTGGGGATCCGGCTGAGTGTGGGAGCTGCTTTCTGTGAGACTCCCCCCCTTTGTGGGATGTGGCAGTTCAGGGAAGGGTACTGACCCCCAGAGGCACAGCCTCGTTCTCTTTTTTCCAAGAACACAGCCCTGATGGGTCATTAGTTGGTGCACAAATATTTCTTGAGCAGTTACTATGTGCCAAGCCCTGGGCTGAGCCTGGACCCAAAGCCTGGTAGTCCCTTCCTCCCACCAAGCCATAGGAACACACACACACACACACACACACACACACACACAAGAGGATTACAGGTTGTGCTGGGGAGCTGTGAAGGAAGCGGACCAGGGCTGTCCTCGAAAAGAATGGGGGCAGGACCGTTGCCCCCAGGATGGTCAGGGGAGGGTATCCAAGGAGGATACAAAGGTACCAGGCAAAAAGAAGGGGCAGGGATGAACGTGCCCCCATTTTCTCCTTTCCCTGTGCCCACACTTTTCCCTGAGGCCTTGAAGCTCTTCTCACTGCAGAGACAGAGTCGATTTCCTCACCCCTGAATCTGGGCTTGGCCATGGAACTTGCCATTAGGAGTCTTGACCAGAACGGAGGCTTGCAAACTTGTGTGCAGTAATCTACCTTCCCTTGGGTTTCTGCCTTCACCCCCAGCAAGCCTGCTGGAGAGGTGGGAGAGACACACGGAGGCAGCCAAGATGTCTCCGCCATCCCAGCCAAAGCCAGCCGGAGCCACGTGCAGACCCACAGCTCACCAGAGCCCCTGCTCACCCAAGATGCATGAGTGGGTCCCACCAAGACCGCCCAAGCCCTGCCCAGGCCAGCAGAACCACTTGGCAGACCCGCTGACTCCTAAGAAATCGTGAATGGTTGTTGTTTTAAGACACTGGGTTTGGGCGTGGTTTGTTACCCAGCGATAGTTAACTGATACAGAGGAGAGCATTCCTGGCGGTGGGGAGAGCATTTCCAAAGGCTCAGAGAGGCAAGAGAGAGCTTTGGGGGTTGAGAGATACAGAAAAGGTCAGCATGGCTGGAATGCAGTGAGAAGCCAGGAGGGAGAGCGAAAATGAGATCCGGGGGGGGGGGGGGGGCAGCGTCAGGTAGGGCTTTGAAGGCTGTGGTAGGGGCTTGTGTGTGTTTCTAAGCAGAGTGGGAGCCAGTGGAAAGTTTTAAGAACATTTGGGAGCAAGTGCAAGGCAGTATGGTAAATACTGATGCATTTTCTATAAAAACTCCCCTTGGCTATCCTGGGGAAATGAATTGGAAGGAGCATTCATGGAAGTAGTGGGGCCATTTACATACACGTTTGTCAAAACATACATCTAAATGGATACATTCTATTGCCATGCAAGCTATATCTCAATAGTTTGCTTTTTAAAAGCATTCCGTAAACAAAACATTTGCGAAAGGTAAGTAGAATGCAAGAAGCAGCAGCCTTCGGTAATCACAACTACAGCGTTTACCGAGGACCTACAACGTGCCAAGGTCCTGTGGGAAGCACGTCGGGGATAAGGCGGACAGACCATGCTTTCGAGGAGCTTGCCAAATTATTGTGACGAGGGAGGTTGGTGTCATAGAGGTTATGTTGAATCGTGTCATATACAGAGGTTGGTTCTCCAGTCAACGTGTAAAAACACTGGGCATTGTTAAAATCATGCCTGAAAATGTTTTACAGAGGTGCCATGTTGGAGAACAGCATTCTAGAATATTTCTCAGTACATCCAACATAGCCAGCTTCCCTCCAGCATGGATTTGACTGCAGTTTCATTGATTGAGTGCAAGATGTGATAACGGGTTTGCTGGGGTTTTGTTGCACACACATTTTTATTTTTTTAAGTGTATTTTTATTTATTTTGACAGAGACAAAGAGCAAACAGGAAAGGGACAGAGAGAGAGAGGGAGACAGAATCCTAAGCAGGCCCTGCATTATCAGCACAGAGTCTGACGCAGGGCTCGAACTCATGAACCGTGAGATCATGACCTGAGCCGAAATCAAGAGTCAGATGCTTAGCCGACTGAGCCACCCAGATGCCCCGCTGCACACACGTTTTTAAGCACTTAAACTCACCCCCAGCCTGGAAAGATGCTCAAGCAGTGGCTTTATGGGAACTCATACCTTCAGGGAGACCTGAGGGTGGGGGTGGAGTGGGGGCAGACACATAAACATCTATAATCCAGTGCTATAAAGGATAGATGCAGAAGTTCAGGGGTGTGTGTGTGTGTGTGTGTGTGTGTTAGCAGAACTTGAAAGGTTGATTCTAAAATGCATATGGAAATTCAAAGGAACAAAACACTCTTGCAGAAGAGTAACAAAATGGAAGCCTTGCTCTACCAGCTGTCAAGTCTTAGTATAAAGCTACAGCACAGTAAAGTACAGCTGCAGGAAGGTGTGATATTGATACAAGAATGGACACTTGGTCCAATGGAGCAGAATCTAGAAACAGACCCAGGCACGGGTGAATACCTGATTTATGACAAAGGTGAGGTAGTCAGGAAAGGACATTGGTTAGAAAAGGACCTAAGGCCTTAGGAAAGGTCCTTTCCTAAGGACCAGGAAAGGACAAAGGATATTCATGTGGAAGAAAAAAATGAACTTTGACCTGAACCTGGCTGGCTCAGTCAGAAGAGCATGCAACTCTTGATCTCAGGGGTCGTGAGTTTGAGCCCCATGTTGGGTGTAGAGATTACTTAAGTAAAACATTAAAAAAATTTTTTTTGACATTTATTTATTTTTGAGAGAGAGAGTGTGTGTGTGTGTGTGTGTGTGTGTGTGAGCCGAGAAGGGGCACAGAGAGAGGGAGACACAGAATCTGAAGCAGGCTCCAGGCTCTGAGCTGTCAGCACAGAGCCTGATGTGGAACTCGAACCCACGAACCGTGAGATCATGACCTGAGCCGAAGTCTGGCGCTCAACTGACTGAGCCACCCAGGCGCCCTTGTAAAATACTTTTTTAAAGCATAAACATAAAAGTCTGATACATTTTTATTACATTAAAAATTTAAATGCCTGGCCACCAAGGCATGCAATTAAGGGAGTGAAAAGACAAAACTCAGGATGGGAGAGGACGTTCACAACACATCTGACAAAGAACCCATGTCCAGAATAAATGCCTATAATCGATAAGAAAAAGAAACGACAAAATCTTGGAAGGATGCTTCCCAAAAAAGGGAACTCCAAATGGCTAATAACAATATGAAATGATGCTCAAACTTACTGGTCATGAGGGAAGTGCAAGTTAAGATCGTGAGATGCAATAATGTGCCCACCAGATGGGCAAACATTTTTAAATCTGGCAATACCAAGTGTTGGCAAGGATGTGGAGAAATGGATTCACAGCTAAGGGAGTGTGAATTGCTACAATTACTTTTTTTTGTTTTGCTTTAAAGTTTATTTATTACTGAGAGACAGAGACAGAGCATAAGCAGGGGAGGGGCAGAGAGAGGAGGAGATACAGAATCCGAAGCAGACTCCAGGCTCTGAGCCATCAGCACAGAGCCCGACGTGGGGCTCAAACTCACCAACCACAAGATCATGACCTGAGCTGAAGTCAGATGCTCAACCGACTGAGCCACCCAGGAGCCCCACTACAAACACTTTAGAGCATAGTTTGGCATTATTTAATGAAACTGATGCAGTGTGTATCCTAAGACCCAACATTTCTACTCCTAAGGATAGACCCTGAAATCTGAGGGCACATGTCCTTTAAGAAACAAAAGAGAAAGTTTATAGCAGCACAGTTAAACTCTACCAGCGGCAGAATGAACGCTACATAAACGATGTCACACAGAACACTCTACAGCAAAGAAAGTGGATGAACTACAATTACACACCCCACATGCATGAGCCTCATAAACCTAATATTGAGCCAAAGAAGCCAAAAACATATTTAAAAATATGTGCAGTATCATTCTGTGCGCATAAATCTCCAAAAATGGGCAACGTTAAACTCTGTGGTTTGGGAATGCCTATGTAGATAGCAAAACTATAAAATAAAGCAAGAAAACGATCAAAAAGCAAGGTCATAGCTAACTGTCGTGGGGAGGGAAAGACACTGGGGTTCTGGTCACTGATTACGCTCTTTATCTTGACCTGGGCCACAGTTAAGTGGTAGTTAAGTTAGTTTGCTCGAAAATTCTTTGTTGAACTATACACAGACTTTATGAGCTTTTCTATATGCGTAAAATATTCCAGAATAAACATTCACAAAGTCAGAGCAAGAAAGAAAGCAATGAGATGTGCAGATGAGAGAGAAACCTGAGAAAATCAGGGAGACTTCATGGAAGAGGGTGTCCACTCAGCAGATGCAGACTGAGACCCTGAGATTTCAAAAGTAATCAAACACACAGGCTCTCTGCCCTTGTAGAATTTACATTCCAGGGAGGGAGGCAGATAGGAATCAAACAAACAAATGCTTAAATTACACGCCAAGGTCGGGCACCTGAGTGGCTCAGTTAACCGTCTGACTTCGGCTCAGGTCACGATCTCGCAGTTTGTGAGTTCGAGCCCCGCATCAGGCTCTGTGCTGACAGCCAGAGCCTGGAAACTGCTTCAGCTTCTGTGTCTCCCTCTCTCTCTCTCTGCCCCTCTCTTGCTCACGCTCTGTCTCTCTCTCTCTCAAAAATAAATAAACATTAAAAAAAATTACACACCAAGGTAATGACCTTGAGGGAGAAGCCCAGGGGCTCTTAGTCTGTGTGAGGTGCCATCTGAGCTGAGATCTGAAGGGTGAGTATGGGTTGCTCAGGGATGACGGGTGAGAGAATTTGGAGGCGAGCAGCACGAGTAAAGGTTCTCAAGAGGCAAACTGACCCTGAAAAGCTCATGCAGCCATATGCAGAGAACCAGTGAGGAAGCCGCAGGAGGGGAGTAGCCCGGAGAGGATATTTGACCTGGGCTTTGCAGGTCGGATAGGAGTTCATCAGGCAGAAATTGTAAAATCCTTACAGACTGGGATTTTATGTCTTGCTCACCTATGCCTAGTCCATAGTTGCTCTTGTGTTAAATACACGATCTCTCTCGGAAAGTCAAAAGTCGGAGAGGAGAGGAAGAATTTAGAGGTCATAAAACTGGAGCCACAGAGAAACGGGGTGCGGCGGGCTCAGGGCTGGAGGCGGGGGTTTCCTTAGCACCTCCGGCTCTATCTTCTCTGTCAGCAGCTTTATGGGGCCGGTGAAGTCATCAACAGCGGGAGGAGGGAGCTGGAAAGGGAAACTCCAAGAGAAAAGCCATCTGCTCCTGGAAGCAGCTGATGGCCCAGCTGCAGCAGCCTCCAAACCGCTTGCACAGCCTCTTCCACACCCCCACCCCAAACCCCAGGGTCTCATGAGAGTGACAACAGCAGGGCCCTGGAACACTGGAGCCAGACGCACTCAGAGCGAGCAGCCGCGGCTGCGGTGGCCTTGGGAATCTGGTTGTTAGCGGGCAGCTGAGGGAGCCATGCTGTCTCCCCTGTGTTTACTTGGCTTCACTGAGGGGCTGGAAATTTGATCTCCATGGGGACTGTGCCTGGTCAGCCCCTGCCCAGAGTCGCTGGCGGAGCCCTGGCCTCTCAGAGCAGCTCGGAAGAAGATGTCCTGTTATCTGGAGAAAGTGAGACCGGAAAGCAAGCAGAGACGGGACTGGCCCGATCACAGACTGAGTGAAAGCAGCCCCCTTTTGTGGGGTCCTCACGATGCACCAAGCACTGCGCTAAATGCTCTACGTGTTACATCCCTGCGAGGAAAGTATTCTGGTTTAATCGTTGGGGGAAATGGAGTCTCAGAGAGGGCAAGTAACCTGCCCAGGGCCACACAGAGTTGGAGCTGGGTTGGAGCCCAGATATGCCCAATTTCGAAGCCAGCGCTCCCTACGCACCCCGCCCTTTTGCGTCCAAGAGGCATTCACTACACAAGTGCCACGCCGAAAACCCAGGCACTCCAGCCAGGGGCTCCGAGAAGATCTCCATCTATTGCGAGCTTCCTGTCTGTGACTGATCCTGGAGCCGGGGACATCTGTCCTCACCTAGCCTGACCACCTTCCCGCCTCTCAGTGCCCTCTCTGATCCCACCTTTCTCAAGCACCTGAATCCCTAACTAGGCTTCCTGCTGCCTCGAATGCCCCTGGAATGGGTCGGCAGGTGCTGAGTTTGCAACACCGAGTTTCGGGCATCCAGCACGGGCATACGTGGCACACTGGGGAAAGCCAGTTCTGCCCCCGACAGCTGCGTGGCCCTGAACGTGGGACGCATCCTCTCTGAGCCCACCCCCCTCCACAAAATGGGCACATTCAGTACTATTTTCTTCCTGTGTTCCCTGGTCTCTGTAAATATTACATCCTGGATTTGAACTTTGATTTTTTAATTTATTTTTATTTTTTTTACTTTTGACTTGTGTTCAGGCTCTTTCTTCCAGTAATGTGCTACAAGTTTCTGAGAAACAGACCACGGACCTATTGCCAAGACACCCAGCACAGTACCAGGAATATGGTGGACACTAAGAACTCCGTCGTCAGTTGGAAAGATTGTCTTCCCTGTTCCCCTCCATTTTTGCTCCGTTTCTGTGGATGTCTGTCAGCCATGCTGAGCCTGTTTACAGCTTCAGGCTGAATCCCATATGGAGTAAGAGATTTTAGTTCCTGCTTTACCGGTGGATCTGAGTATCTAAACTGAATCCCTCTTGCTGTAATCCCAGTCCGTTTTCTCACATTCCGCCCCGAGGTGATAGGAGCAGCTGTCCTTCTTCCTCAGAGAGGTCACTGCCCTAAGCAGGAAGAAAGCGCCCCCGACTCCCACCCCCAGCCCAAGAATGTCCCGGGTACCTTTCCTACCGGAAATTTCTGCACCGAATTGCTTTCCTCTTCTTTGATGCAATAATGTCTTTTGGGGCTAGTCATTCACCCGCCAGGCCTTTTAGGGGAATACTCCTGTGCTTTCCCAGCTTGGGGAATTCCAAGGAATTCCAGTCAGGCATCCAGGACCCTGTCCACCTCATGGGAGCCTAGCCTGGGTCCCGTCCGATGGAAAGGAAAGAAGGGACAGGAGAATGAGTTGGTGGGCCAGCAGGTTCCTGACTCACTGTCTCCTGCTCCCAGGCCACTGGACCCACCTGTGGGGCTCTCACTGCCCCTGTCTCCTGAGGCCTGGTACCCTCTGGCCAGCCCCAGACGACAGAACTCAGGCTTACCGCATAAAGAATGTCGGGGTCGCCAAGCCTCCAGCCCTCCCCGGACAACTTCCTTAGAATTTTGTGCCCATATCCTGTGTCAGCACCTGTGACCTTGAGTGCAGACTATTCCTTGTGGGGTGACCTCACCAGTAAGGCTGGGGGTCTTGGGGAGGAAACTAAAGCAGTGCTGATTCAGCGTGCACAGATGCACACACACACACGTGCACACACACTCCCCTTCTGTGTGTGTTAAGGGTCACGGTGGCCGCTTGGGTCTACAGGCTTTCTTAGCACACCCTGGCCCTAAAACCTCATGACCCGGGCCTGGAAGCTCCCCGGTAAATTCCCACAACCCTTCCCAAGGCCTGAAACGAGCCACAGAATTGGATCCTAGAGCCAGGAACCACCTGTGTTCCTGCCCGGGGCATCGGTCCCCCACCAGTTTGCCTGAGGATTAGGGACGGGGAACTCACTACCTGACAAGGCGCCTCGCCCCACTGTCAGACTCCCCTGGAGGCTGCCTGCAGGAGCGGCTAGAGCTGGGCCATGGGGTCAGAGAGACCTGAGTCAAAACGCGGACTCCAGAGCTTGCTGCCTGTGTGGCCTCAGGTGGAGTTGCTTTACATCTCTGAGCCTGTGCTGCTCATCTGTACAGCAGGGAGCTAAGTACATGCCTTCTGGAACCTGTGTGAGGATGAAATGAGAGAACATATGGAAACCCACTTGGCAGCTGCAGTCTCCCTGTCCCTGAAGATACTGGGCCTAGTGACTGTCATCGTGATAACCACTGATACCTACTGAGAAATGTAGGTCGTGCGCTGTGCTCAAGGCCTTAGGTGGCTTATGCGAGCCCATCTTCACAGCAGCCTCTAGGGGGAGCACTGACATTGCCCCCATTTTACAGATGAGAGGCCGACACTCAGAGGGTGCAACTTGCCAAGGCCACACAGGTTGAAAGGGCAGGGCTGGGATTCAGACTGGCCAACCCGAACTGAGAGCCCGGCCGGTTAACTAACCCCTGTTACGCGCGCAGCTCCTCAAGTCCCCGGAGGGTGAGCGTTCAATAAATGCAGTCGTCCCTGAGATCAGCATGACCGGATCGCCACGAGCCCCTCCCTCTCAGTCTGAAGCCCTTCCCGAGATTTCGACACGAGGGGGTTGTTTCTCGTGGTTTCTCTGCTTCTCATCTCCGAGCCTCTCAGAGTTAACTCAGCATGGGTGATTCAGTAGCCCCGAGAGCACCGCCTCAGTTCCTCGGTGTGTCTGCTCAGAAGCAACACTCAGCCCCTTCCTCCATTAGCGGGAAGAACCCATCCCCCAGGGCATCGGCGGGTGTGCTCCAGATTTAGCTGAAGAAGGAATGTGGAAACATGTTTACGCTGCCCGACACAACTTTATACTGAACATTTGACATCCCTGCGTCAAAGCATCCTTTTCTCCCCAACACCACGCCTCCAGGAGTTTTTCCCTGCCCCTGCCTCCCAAGGACCCAGCTTTCCACCCCGCCCCCCACCGCAGGGTCTCCACCCTCCTCACCCTCAGCCCACCCCTTCTCACCTGCCCCCAACTCCAACTTCTGCCGCCTCCAGCCCTTAATCCCCAAATTTCCCGCAGTGACACCCACCAAGTGGCCTTCCGGTTAACTAGACATCCCCTCTTACAGGGCGGTGGGGGCCTTTGAGGGTCTTCTTCATTCCCTGGCACCGTGCCTGATGTTTGGTGAGCTCAGTGATGATAACGACAATGGCCCAAGAAAATTCTTCCTCAGCTTCAGCAGCACACTTTTATTCTTCCCATTACTGATCCTAAAACATCAAAAGGCTCGAACCTTGAAAACGACCTTATCCAGAATTTTGCAATGAGGCGTGACCAGCCCTCACTGTGTGGGACCGTCCTGTGCATTGCAGGACGTTTAGAATCCCTGGCTTTGCCCCACGGTCTGCCAACAACACCCCACCTCCACCCCTGTGACAACCAAAGTGCTCAGCCCCCATTTCCCAAGCCCCCATCTCCCCTTCACATCTGCACACACACGCACACACACGCACACACACACACGCACACACACGCACACACAGGCAGTGGAGAACTGTTGCTGCCATTTCACGTGACGAGTAGCAGAAAGGCCACCCCACGGTATGCCACTCGGGTCAATCAATTATTTTGAGCTGTAGGCACTTTGAAAAGCAGCAAATGAAGAAGGAGGCTTTCTCTGAACCCCCCTATCTGCCTCAAGAAACTCAACCGCCACAGCCTCTCCCTGAGGGGGTTGACTCTAGACTCAGGAGAGGACCCTAGAAAGTGGATCCCCCACCCTGACACGTCGTGTCACAAACTGTCACACCGCCCATCTATTCTAAGAGCCCATTCATCTTTCCCCAAAAGCACTTCCCTCTCCCTTAGAGGCCTCCAGCCCCCTTCCCCCCCTTTCCCTAGCAAGATACTATTTAAGGGGTGCTTGGGTGGCTCAGTCTTGTAGGTCATGATCTCACGGTTCGTGAGGTCGAGCCCCGCGTCAGGCTCTGTGCTGACAGAGTGGAGCCTGCTTGGGATTCTCTCTCTTCTTCTCTCTCTGCCCCGCCCTCTCTCTCTTTCAAAATAAATAAATAAACACGCACACACACACACACAAAGATACTATTTAAACCTGATTTTAGGTGCGCCTGGGTGGCGCAGTCGGTTAAGCGTCCGACTTCAGCCAGGTCACGATCTCGCGGTCCGTGAGTTCGAGCCCCGCGTCAGGCTCTGGGCTGATGGCTCGGAGCCTGGAGCCTGTTTCCGATTCTGTGTCTCCCTCTCTCTCTGCTCCTCCCCCGTTCATGCTCTGTCTCTCTCTGTCCCAAAAATAAAAAACGTTGAAAAAAAAAAATTAAAACAAAACAACAACAACAAAAAAACCTGATTTAAAAAAAAATTTTTTTTTTACATTTATTTATTTTTGAGAGACAGAGAGAGACAGAGCATAAACAGGGAAGGGGCAGAGAGAGAATGAGACACAGAATCTGAAGTAGGTTCCAGGCTCTGGGCTGTCAGCACAGAGCCTGACGTGGGGCTCGAACTCACAAACCATGAGATTATGACATGAGCTGAAGTTGGACGCTTAACCAACTGAGCCACCCAGGCACCCAAACCAGAATTCTAAGATGGGGTTACTCTTCCTGGAAATCTCTCACGTATCCATATGTGTTAATAAACTGCTGTTTGGTTTTCTCTTGCTCATCTGTCTTTTATCACAAGAGCTCAGAAGGGTAGATGGAAAATTGTTTGTCCTTCCTACATCCACGTGGGCTCAGGAGGCCATGATAGGCAGCTGGCTCTGCCTGAGATCACAGGGCAAGTGAGGCAGGGACGCCGGACTCCTGGCCACAGTGGAGGGCCCGGCCCAGCAGAAGTGCCCCCTCGCTATCCCTCATTTCATCCTCCTCCAGGTCTCTGCAAACCTAACTCCTTGGCCCTCCCTGGAAGGGCCTGGAGGGTGCCAGGCAGACACCAGCAGAAAAAAACCTCAGCTTCTCATATTTTGAGGACTCACAGATTCTGCCTGGTTCCCAGTAAACCAGAAACATCGACGTCAAGTGAGGTTAGCGTGGAGCTGTGCCTGAGAAAGGCTGAGCCGGCCAGACCTCACCCTGGCGTGCCTCCGGAGGACTGCAATCCTTTTTCCAGAGCCTGGCCCCCTCCGGCCTGGCACCGGGTTTCCCGCTGTCAGCTGCCCAGAGATGGAGGGCGGGGGACACGAGGGGGGATTTCCAGAATCCAAAAGCCAAACGTGCCAGCAAGCCATGCTTTCCAGACATGAGGACCCACCAGGCCAAACATACAGCTCCGGGCCCTGCCAGAGACAGTGCCTGGGCGGTGGGGGGAGGGCGGACCAAGAAGATTGTGCCCTCCTAACTGGGCATCTCTAGTCACGCTCTGAATGAATCATTCTGGTGACCCCGCAAGGTAAGCCACCACATCCCCATTCCCCAGAGGGGGAGACAGAGACCCGGGGGCAGACCTGGCCATCGCGGAAGCCCTCAGATCTGCCACTTACTAGCTGTGTGACCAAGGATAGGCACTGATGGCTCCGGGCCTTTGTTTCTCCTCCTGGATCATCAGGAGGGTCACCTGCCTCTGGAAGCGGCGTCGTGAGGCTAACCAAGGCATACGTTTGTGGCACTAGGCCAAGGGCCAGCTCACAGTAGCTGCCGAAAATAAAGCTCTTAGAACCAGCTCTAGGAGCAGGCGGCACCGATCATGTCCTCAAAACCCCAACTTGAGTTTTTGCATCTCACTATCTTTAAAACGCCGTCGGTGAGGCGACTCTGGGGAAGGGCAACTTTTCTGCTTGGCCCCAAGTAAGGACCGTCCTTCTGAGACCATCACGACATCGAGAGTGCCCAGACCCACGTGGAATTTTCTGGTCCAGAAATAGAGGCCGTGGTCAGCGTCTTCTCTCCTCATTGCCACATCCCATAGCCCAGGCTGCAGTTTCAACCCAGCCAGGGTTTGAGCAGCAAAGGAAGAGAGCAAGAGAAAGGAACGGGGAACTTTGTACCCGGCTGGCTGCTTCCGTGTGAGGCTCTCCGAGCCCACAGCTGCTTTTCTTCCGGGCACTTTCATGCGGCTTTCTGAGGCTCCCGCTTGGGCCAGGGTTCTCCCTCTTCCTTCCCACACAGAGACCCCCATCCCATGAAGTCTCCGCCCCATGAACACTGCCCCGTGAAGACCCCTCCCCTTTCTGGAAGATTCTCTCCAGAAGGTTTTGGAAGGGCTGCAGGTCAGCTCTCCTGGCCCCACATAGGCTTCAGGAAACACCTTCTGGGAGGAGGGTCACTCATGCTTGTCCTTGCCCCCCATCCTCCCTGACAGAGGCTACTTGAACTTTCTACAGTCCCCAGTGACCCTCAACTTCAGGAAATGCATGTCACGCTCTCTTTAGGTGGTTCATTAAGGTGCAGAAGGTGGCAGTCCCCTCCTACCCCCGCCCCCCCCCCCCCCCCCCCCCCCCCATGCCTCAGTCCCCGCAACAAAGCCTTTCTTCAAAGAAATTTCTCACGAATCTCCTCTCCATTTCCCTTTTCTCCGTGTTTTGTATTCAAGGGCCAGGGCACTCTCTTGCCATTTTCTTGCAAATTCTATATTGAGTGGCCTAGCCCAGCCCACCTGAGCGGAAAGAGGCACATGAGGAATGCCATTGGAGTGCCATCCCCTCCCACTCTGAGTGGCACTGGCCAGGGAAGGGGCGGGGCTGAAGACAGCCTGGCACTGCGGGCAGGAGAGTATTTCTTTTTCTTAGGTAGCAGGTGGTAGGATTTTTAAATCCTATTTTAAACCAATAAAGGAATATCCATTCATTGCAGAAAATTCGAACAAGCTTAAAAACAAATAATGAAAACCACCTATAAGTCCACCTGCAGAGACCAATGCTAGAAAAATGTCAAGTGCTGTGCTAAGCACCCCGGGAGGGAGGAGGGTGGAGGGCTGGGGCTTTAAGACCAGAGAGAAAGGAAGAGAGGGAGGGGTGAGGAGGGCAAGGGGGGGCTTCCTAATCAGGGGTGGGGTCAGACACAGTGGGTGGCGGTGAGGAGGTCCAGGGAGTCTGAACCCCAAACACACTCGACTCCCCCAACCCCTGCAAGGAAGCATCAAAAGGCCAGATTGAAAGGCCCACCACTCCTGTCAGTGTGGAGGTGCGGATGGAGAGACGAACGAGCCCCAGGATGAATGAGAATTTCCCACTGGTCCAGTGGACCAGGGTCTGAGTCAGATCTAAAGTAATTTTTAAAATTGAGACGGACATGACATTTCTTAACATGTCTGAGTTTGTGGTTGCATATCTGTACCTCCTACTCTCTGTCTCTGTCTCTGTCTGTCTCTGTCTCTAATAATTTTTAGAAATTGTGGTCTGTATAGATTACAGTACATACTGTAGCTAGATTATGTATCCAGTGTTATCCCTTTAATAATTCACAAGTGCTCTCTTCTATCATTGAAGACGCTTTTAATTAATTTCCTTAGATATAATTTACATAACGTAAAATTCACCATTTAAAATATGCAAATCGAGGGACACCTGACAGGCTCAGTCGGTAGAGCTTATGACTCTTAATCTAGGGGTTGTGGGTTTGAGCACCACGCTGGGGGTAGAGATTACTTTAAAAATTTCTTTTTCAATTTTTTTAATGTTTCTTTATTTTTGAGAGAGAGAGAGAGAGAGCACAAGCAGGGGAGGGGCAGAAGAGAGGGAGACACAGAATCCGAAGCAGGCTCCAGGCTCCGAGCTGTCAGCACAGAGCCCGGTGTGGGGCTTGAACCCACGAATAGTGAGATCATGACCTGAGCCAAAGTCGGACGCTTAACCGACTGAACCACCCAGGCGCCCCTTAAAAAAAAAATTTTTTTTTCAAATAACAAAATGTACAAGTCAGTGGCTTTTTGCATACTCATCAGGTGGTACAGCTATCACCACTATCTAATTCCAGAACCTTTCTATCATGCCCAAAAGAAACTGGTACCTGTTAGCAACCAGTCCCCATTCTTCCCTCTCCCTACATCCTGACAACCACTAATCTGCTTTCTATCTATGGATACGCCACTCTGGATAGGTCACATACATGGAGTTGTGTCTGGTTTCTTTCTCTTAGCATGTTTTCGTTTTCAAGGCTCATCCATGTTGTAGCATGCAACAGCACGTCTCTTCTGTGGCTGAGTATGATTGTCCTGTGTTTATCCCTTCATTAGCTGGTCGCCATTTGGGATGCTTCCCCCTTTGGGATATTATGAAGGATGCTGCTATGAACATTCACATACAAGTTTTTGTGTGGGCAAATGTTTTCATTTCTCTTGGATATATACCTAGGAGTTGAAGGGCTGGGTCATCTGGTAATTCTATGTTTAGCCTTTTGAGAAGCTGCCAGACTGCTTTCCACAGTGGCCACACCATTTTACGTTCCCATCAGCGATGTTTGAGAATTCCAATTTCTCCACATCCTCACCAACACTGCTTATTTTGCCTCACCCCCCTTTTTTGTTTTAATTATAGCCATTCTAGTGAGCGTGAAGAAGTATCTCATTATGGTTTTGATTTGTATTTCCCCTAATGACTAATGATGTTGGGTATGAGTATGCTTTTAAATAGTGATTTTAGTGACCATGTAAATTCCATGGTAGACTACCAAATGTATTTTTAATAGGCTATTATTGAATATTCCAGTTGTTTCATTTTCCTAATTCACTCACACATATAAGCCTTTGTATATTGTAATTATCTCTGATTCAACCTCATTCATTCATTCATTCATTCACTCATTCATTCAATAGCTGTTACTAAGCCAGGCCTATTCTAGGTGTTAGAGCATGGTGCTATACCATTTGAGAGCCTGAGGAATATTATTTTTTTAAATGTTTATTTATTTTTGAGTGAGACAGAGACAGAGCACGAGACGGGGAGGGGCAGAGAGAGAGGGAGACACAGAATCCGAAGCAGGCTCCAGGCTCTGAGTTGTCGGCACAGAGCCCGACGCGGGGCTCGAACTCAGGAACCATGAGATCATGACCTGAGCTGAAGTCGGACGCTCAACCGACTGAACCACCCAGGTGCCCCAGCCTGAGAAGTATTATTAAGGAGAAGCACAAGGGTGCATACACGAGGAATGTGTCACTCAGAGGCCACACAGGGCCTAAGGAGGGGGAGTTCGCCAGCGGTAGGGTGGAGGCAGAGAAGAACATTCTAGACAGAAAAGGCTTGGCTTATTTCAGGAATGAACAAAAGACCCGAATGACTGGGTGGACATGAGGAAAGAGGGGACTGGGGGTGAGGCGGAGCTTGGAAGTGGAGGGAGAATGGGCACTGATCTGCAGGATGGCTAAGTCTGTAGACAATTGTTTTCTTTCCAATGTGTCACTTAAAATAACAAAGGAGAGGGGCCTCTGGCTGGCGCAGTTGATACAGCATGTAACTCTTGATCTTGGGGTTATAAATTCAAGTCCCATGCTGGGTGTAGAGGTTATTTAAAGATAAAAGCTTCTTTTTAAAGTTTATTTATTTTGAGAGAGAGAGAGAGAGAGAGAAAAAAACAGCGAGAGTGAGAGTGAGGGCGAGCATGAGCGCACGAGCAGGAGAGGGGCAGAGAGAGAGGAAGAGAGAGAATCCCAAGCAGGATCTGGGGGCTCGATCTCAGGGTCGTGAGGTCATGACCTGAGCTGAAATCAAGAGTTGGAGACTTAACCAACTGAGCCAGCCAGGCACCCCCAAAATAAAATATCTTTTAAAATAAGATAAAATAGCAAGGGAGAGGTGACAAGAAGGGAGGCGGGGAGAGAAGCCTTCTGAAGATGGCACACTGAAACGCAGAGATTCTTGCCCTCTGTGTCCTGTACGAGCCAGGCTGAGTAACTACCAGCTGCCCAGACACTTCCGTCACCTGCCGTGTCCGTGCCCAATCCGAGCAGTTTACACATGGCCACCGAACACTACGTTGCATGACCCTCCCAGCCTGACCAGAGCTGCCTGGACTTAAGTGGGTGTTTGACCTTAGAGCAGCCAGCCAATCTTGAAGTTGGCTGGTGGCCTGAGAAGTGGCTCAGTAGATTTAGTAAGAAAATAAACATTTGGTCTTTGTTCCTGGTTCCTGGCACTGAGGTCCTAATCCCTTGGAGTTTATTGTCCTTTGTATGCTAATGAGATGGCTTGCAGTGGGGCCCTGGATAGGTTCGGGATGGGGGCTGGCTGTTCCCACGGCCTCCAACCCCCTAGGAGGGGAGAGAGCCTGGAGATGGAATTCAATCACCAATGGCCAAGGATTAAATGTATCATGACTACATAATGAAATTTCTAGAACAACCCCTAAACAGAGTTTGGAGAGCTTCTGGGCTGGTGAATATGGAGTTGCTGGGAGAGTGGCTTGCCTGGAAAGGGCAAGAAACTCTGTGCCGCCCCACCCACCAACCGCCATATTTCATCCTATGCGTCTCTTTGCCCTGGCTGCTTCTGACTTGGATCCTCTCTAATGAACCAGTGATAAGAGGTAAAGCATGTTCCTGAGTTTTGTGAGTTGTCCCAGCAAATTATGGAACCTGAAGAGGGGTTGTGGGGACCCCTGAATTCCTAGCCATTTGGTCAGGAAGTACGGGAGGTCCCTGGGGCTTGTGACTGGCATCTGAAGTGAGGAGAGTCTTGTGAGACAGAGCCCTAAACCCGTGGGGTGTGCAATGACTCCGGGAATTAGCATCACAACCGAAATGTTGGATTCCCCATTGGTGTCAAAGGATCAGAGACCGTGTATAGGAGTTCCTTTAATCCATGGCCTGTCCTGGTTGGGGACTTCCAAGCCAACTAAGTCCTCTCTGCATGTAAGTTGGGAGTGAGAGCCGAAGCTGAGAGATACAGGAAGGCAGGCAAAGCGAAGTCACAGGACTGTAGAAGGCATGAGCTCACAGGCGCCATGGGCAGGAGCACCCAGGGGGAAGGAGAGCCCACAGGGGCAGGTGGAGGACACAGCAGAGAAGGACCGAGAAGGCTTAAAGGACGGGCACTAGAGAAGAATACTGGAGAAGACAAAGTACCGGGATCTGAATGGCTCTCTAGGTCTCCAACGAGCTTGCCAGACCCAGAGGGCCCTGGCCCAGCTGCAGTGAGTGTTTTCCTCATCTCCCTGTGCATCCTGCTTGCTGGAAGTCACCTGTCAGTATCTCTGCTCCTTACATGTGTCTCACGTTCCAGGCTCATGGGCCTGGGCCTGGCGCAAGAATCCTCAACCCCATTTTTGCAGAAGGGGAACTTGGAAGCGGGGGAAAGTTCTGTGGAAAGGCACGGAAAAGCCTCAGCCTGAGGGATGGAGCAGCTACCGCTGAGAACAGGGGTGCTGCGGCGGAGGTGGGGGGGAGGGGGGAGGCGTGGGTGCTGCTCAGATCCAGGAACCAGAAAGCCCAGATCTGACTCCAAATCACTGTAGGACCTTGAACAAATCCCGCGCCCTCTCTGTACTGTTTCCCCGTTTCTGAGAGTAACTGATTTCTAAGTCCCATCCCAGTTGGGAATATTTGGTGAATCCAAGACATGAGAGGCAAAAATCATCTTAAAAAAATAAAAATGTGGAATCTTAAAAATCCAATAAGCCAACAAATACTGTCATCAATTGTTTAAGAAACACAGCATCAAGAAATTTAAGATGATCTCTGCAAGTTTATTTTTATTTTTATTTTTTGAGAGAGAGAGAGAATGCAAACAGGGGAGAGGGGCAGAGGGAGAGAGACAGAATCCTAAGCAGGTTTTGTGCTGAGTGTGGATCCCACAACCGTGAGATCATGACCAAAGCCGAAATCAAGAGTCAGACGCCTCACCGACTGAGCCACCCAGGCACAGTTTTAGTTTTAATTTTATTTTCAAAATCTGAAATGAAAAACTGCCTAAGGTCAGGATATTTGAAATACTGGCTCCAAGTGCTGGTGGGAGGAGAGGGGCCATGTCTGCTGGTGAGTGTCCATTTTTATATCAAAAGGACATCTTCCACTCTGAGATCGAAAGAGCCCTCAGTTTAAATCCTTCAACATCTCAGAATGTCAGAAGGGTCCAAGATTCCAAAAGTGTTCCAGATTTTAACATTCCAAAGGTTAGAAAATTTCCAAGCTTTCAAGACTTCTAAAGATCCCCAAAGCTCTAACATTTCCAAGAATCTCAAAGTTCCAAAGGCCTCAACTCCCCAAATCCTAAAAGCCTCCCAACACCTACTTTGGGCCCACTTGGGATCTAGCTTGAGGACTCTGAAAGGAGTAGGCCAGCCATCTTTATCTCCTGCCCTTTCTCCGACCTGGGGCTGCGGCCTCCGGGCATGCCTATCCCTTAGGATGGGGTGAGGGGGCAGTGTTTCCTGAGTTCAGAGTGGTCTCCATGACTCCTGAGCAGAGTAAGTTGGACCTTGGTCCTTCTCCACGTCCTTGTGAGCCCTCACTGTTCGTCATGCCCCTCAAGGCCCTTCATCCTTCTCTAGGAAAGGACAGTTTTGACTGGGGCCCCGGGGTCCCCAAGTTCCACTTCTTCATTTATTCCAAAGTGTTCTGCCCTCAGATGCTCAAGCAGTAAGGAACCTAGGGAGGGATTTTAGCAGGGCAGTGACAGGGCCCGGTCTGACTCCCTTTTGGGGGTCTAAGGTCCCAGCGTCCTGCTGACTACCTCTCACCCTGCCAGCTGCAGCCAGGTCACATCTCAAGGATGTCAGTCCTTGGCTCCTGCCTCAGGAGGAAGAATCTTGGAGGCTCTGGTCAGCAGCACGCTGGCGGGCACCCCAAGATCGTTTGCCCATTTGGGCTTCTGGCTGTTTCTCCATCCGTCCACCCCAAGCCCATCCTCTGCCTCAACTTCAGCTCCGGCTCTACTGCTCCCTGAGCTGGACCCTCGTTTCTGTCCCTGATCCTCATGACATGACCACACCTCAGGTCTCAGGAAGAGAGGAAAAGCTGTTCAGGCCAGCCCCTCGCCCCAGTCAGGCCCCCTCCCCAAGACGCTGTCGCATCGCAACAGCAGGTGAAGGGAAGAGACTCGGGAAGCAGACCAGATCCAGAGCCCAAATTCGATTGATATACCCCGTCTGTGAACTCTGGAAACTTCCATTTCCTCCACATAAAGGGAGATTTCCAATCTCCCCGGCAAAGTTCTAGGGGAATTGGGCTCCTTGCTTGTTAAAGGACCCATCAGTGCACTCCACCCCTCCCCCCTTCATGGCGCACAATCCCCCCAACGCTGAGTGAGTCTCCCCTGAAGCAGCAGCACAGGAGGGGCGGTGCTGAGGCGCAGGGGTGGAGAGCCAGAGGCTCGGTTTTAACACAAACACTAATTGTGGGTCCCTGAATGGCCCTCCCTGGCTCCATTCATGAAAGTGGTATTTTTAGCCCAGAACTGGCCGCCTGCGGTCCCAGTGGGGGTGGCCGGGCCATGTGTCATGTCTGAGTGATCATGGACTCACTCTGCCCAGGAAACCAGCCCACGGGACCGGCTCCTGGATCCCAAGGCCGCCGCCGCATCTGGGAAGAGGTAGATGGTCAGCAGGACTGGAAGCTGAAAACTCCTCACCCCCGAAGGGTACCACAGGGCGTGGAGGATTGTAGCAGTAACTGACAACGCTGAGTATTTATTTACCAGTGTCAGGCGCTGTTCTGGCTTCACATGTATTAACTGATTTAACCCTTACAAGGGGACAGATGATATTATTATTATTATTATCATCCCCATTTTATAGAGGAGGAAATCAAGGCTGGAGCCATTAACGTACCATGCTTGAGCCCACAGGGTAGTAGCAGGTGGGGCAGGGGGACCTGAAGCCAGGCAATCAACTCCAGAGTCTGTGCTCTTACTGTGTGGTCACTTGGAATCCGGACCATGGGTGGATGGTCCCTCCTGCTTCAGGCTCCGGAGCCTGGCCCCACTCTCAGCCCCCAGAGTTTTCTGGGATCGCAGTGAACTTCTTTTGGAAGTGCAGACATGGAGGCCCAGAAAAAAGTTCAAGGTTATGGAGCCAGTTGGCTGCAACTCTCAGGCCAGGACTCCCTTCTGAACGATGCCGCGGGACACGTTCATCTTGTGACCGCCAAACTCCTCAACCTATCCCGGGCTCCAGAACACAGGACTTATGCTCTTGAGAGCAAAGAGTCTGGGCTCTGGAAGCAGATTTGAGCCCTGCTCCTGACTTGCTCTGTGACTTTGGGGCAAGTCACCTCACCTCTCTGAGCCTCAGTTTCGTCCCATAAAAGAGGAATGATTGGGATATCTGCATACGACTGTGTGGTGAGTATAAATTGCCTGGGGAGTCTATAAAGGTGGACTTCCTTATCTTGGGCTTTTCAAACCATTAACTAATCTTTCCTACGAACAAGACACATTGTGTTCATCTTCCCAGGGCTACTTCTAGAAATAGAAGATGGTGGGATTGTAGACACCAGGACCAGCTCTCGGGGAGACATTTGGAGCGAATCATGCCGTGCTGGCATCTGCCGAGTCCTCAGATTCCCAGCTGATGCGAATGCGGCAGAAGAGAGAGGAATCATGGCCTGCCAGCCTCTCAGCCAATTACCCATATGGGAAGCAGAACAAGCATGGCAGAGTTCGGGTTCAGCTCAGCCACATCCCCTCCGGGTGACCTTGGGTCAGTCTCTGCCCCTCCCAGGGTCTCAGTCTCCCAAACGTAGAGAGAGGCCAGGGCTCTCTTTCAGGGCTTTCACTGCCCGATTTTCTGTGAATTGACTAGGGCACCCCCTCCTGCAGGGGCTTGGGACACTTGTGTCTTCCCCCAGCCCCACCATCACCACCACACCCCATGCCCAGCATCTCTGCTCAACGGGCTCCAGGGCCTAGCTTCCGGGCTCCCTCCAGGCTTGCCCATGACCCATGAGGGCAGCTCCCCTGTGGCGGTCTCGGCCCTTGAGTCACACGGCCTGCAAGTTCCGCTCCCCATGGGTGACTTTTTCCAGTTCTGAGTCCCAGGTGCAAATTTCCAATCAGAAACTGGCCCAAGTGAGATCAGGAGGCCAATGAGTTGGGTCCTGTGTCATGGGCTAGGGGTGGAGCATTTTCTCCAAGAACAGGGTGTGGATGCGGAAGAAATGAAAGCATCTCTAACTCAGAAGCAAAACGAATCCACCTGGTATGTAAATTAGTTACGTGGAAAATTTTATCTGTACTAATTTCTCATGTATACAGAAAACTATCAGAAGACCTTGGAACTGGGCATAAAATTAAAAAGAAAAAAATGCTGCCCTCTACTCCCAGCTGCCAAAATAAAAGTAAAAAGTCTATGCCCTTAACTCATCAGAGAATCTTCTCATTTGTTGTGTACGAACTCTTAGGATGCAAGTAATTCTAACACACTGGTTTTCCACTAGGGGGCGTCATCACGATAATGATAAGAAGTAACCGGACGGGCTGTGAGGCAGAAATATTTCAAAGTATAATAATACAAGCAATACAAAACTTTTAAAAGCAAACACAAGGATTTAGCATCTTGGGGGACATTTAGTGCCCAGGCACAGTGACCACACAGCTTAGGAGTTCCTAAAAGCGTCGTGCATACGATAGTTGAAGCTCACAATGATAGCCCTTACGCATCCAGAATGAGTAAAATTATGCTCCCTGATCCCCATTCAAGATGGATAAATAGGTAACACACAGTGAAAGGCTTCCATTTAATATAAAAAGAAAGTTGTTGGGTTTTTTTTTAAGTTTTTTACACAAGGAATAGGCCTCCTCTGGAAAATGCATTCTTGTGGAATAATGTAGTTATAAATGATGTATGACTATAAAAGGGTTTACAAGCCAGTCCAACAAAAATACTAAATGGTACAATTTTGAAACTGAACTCTATAACGAGCAGCTAGAGTTCCATCGTTGCAGGAATAAAGTGCCTTAATAGTGACTTCAGTTGGATTGAGGACTTCGGGGACCCTGCCAAGAGCTTAAAAGCAGATAATTTTCAGGAGCCATGCCCAGTCCCGACCCACCACATAATTTTACCCCTCCCCTCAGCTGAGACCCTCACACTTGGTTACGAGGGGGGAAAGGAGACCCTGCGGAATTCTAGTGTGTTCAGACTCGAGACCTGGAGGGAAAACGTAGGGTTCTTAAGGCAGCAGGTTCCAAAAGTTTAGCACATTAAAATCACTTGAAAGCTCATTCAAAACGTCAGGACATCTGGGGGAGGAATCAGGAATATGCATTTTAACCACACTCCTTAAGTGATTCTGATGCATGTGGTCCGTGGACCACATGTTGAGAAACACTACTCCTCCCACTTTGCAGATGGGGACACTGAGGCCCAGAAAGGATTAGAGCAATGGCTCGAAGTCACACAGCAAGTCAGAGGCTGAGCTGGCCTCTGGCCTGTCCAGGGCTTCTTTCCGCCAAATTCCTCCTGCCCACGGGCTGCCTCCCGGGGCTGCTAACATTCCAAGGAACCTTGTAACAGGAAAGGAAATGTCAGCCGTGCCTGTTCCGATGTTCAGGCGCCCATCGTGACTCTGGGTTCCGCCAGACACAGCCCTCAGAGCTCGGGCAGCCAAGCTCCGTGAGCCTGGTTTTTCCAGATGGGACTGGGGATGGGATTACAAAACCCAGCATTTACTTTTATTTCCCCAAGAAAATAAATCGGCAGTTTTGCTCCAAGAAAAGTGGTCAGAGGAAGCAGTGTTCCTAGCCAGGAGGAGGCCCTGGACTCTTGCCGGCCCCTCGCAGGCCCCTCCGGGGCCGCCTCGACATCCTGAAGGTGTCTGACATGGAGTCGGGTCCTCAGACAAAGCACCTTGGGGGTTCGGATCCGAGAACCCACCCTCTCCCGCCTACCGCAGTGGCTAAAGGGCTCGGGAGGTGGAGGGATGCTTTCTTCCTGGGGACAAAAGGAATTTTTTCCAGCCTCTCCTACTGCCCCCACCCCAAGGAAACCCTAAAAATGGAGGGTGATAGGATACGCCATTGCTGCCAGGCTCCCCAGCTACGGCACTGGTTCTCTGGGAGGAAGATCTGCCTCTCTCCTGGGGGTGCGAGGGGACATTTGACAAGAGCTGGATATGGTATCTGGCTGTCATAACTTGGGGGAGGTGCTACTGTCATCTAAAGGGTAGAGGCCAGAGATGCTCCTACACGTTCCGCGTTGCATAGGACAGTCCCCACCACAAAGCCCCCCTGACTCAAAGTGTCAGTAGTGCTGAGGCTGGGAGACTCTGAACGATGGGCTATGGGTCCAGCATGTCAGGAGCTGGGGTGTGAGTCCAAGTCTTGCCTCTAAATACTGTGTGAGCTGAGGCAAGGCCCTGCCCTCTCTGGGCCTCAGACTCCCATCTGCCCAAGGAAGAGATGGAGAGGCTTCTCTCTCTCGGGGCGCTTGTGGTTTGGTCATTCATGGCTCCGGAAGCCCTGCCTTCTGCACCTTACGTGTGCGTGTGTCTGTCAGAGTGTTGGGGGGGGGGGGGGGGGGGAGGAGTGTCTACCCAGCTCTCCGCGCCTCATGGGTGGACAATCAGCACTCGTGAGCCCCTCCTCCGCAGCGCAATATTTGGAACTCCTGCTCCGCCAGGAACGGAAAAACCATTATCTGATGACATCACTTTGCAAAAATGCAAGCGGGTGGTTGCTGTGCAGGATTCCAGGGAAGGGGCGGGAAGAAAGGGCTCGGAGCGCACCAATGCCGGACAGAGCCGGCGCCAGCACCTGTGTGCATCTCGGGACAGCCCAGGAGAAGTCACTCAACTTCCCTGTGCTACAGCCGTGAGGCACTAGACCTGGGGATTGCTAGCTTTCCCTGGGGGGAGAGCCCAAGACCCTGTGACTCTTCCAGGCCGAGTCTTGGACGGCCTCTGGGCTGCAGGTGCACAAAGGGAGGCCCTCCAGGCACAGGGGGTGCAGGGCTGGGGGCTGGAGGGAGAGGAAAGTGGCCCTCCTGCCCAACTGAGCCACACAGAGGCCACTGATGCCATCAAAGTACTCGAAAACAGACTCTCCTCCCAAAGGGCTGTTCCCGCGTCTCACGGACCAACCCGGTTTTTTTCTTAGCCTGGAGTGTGGAAGAGCATCCTGAACCAGTACAGTGCTGGCAAATGGCAGCCCAGGGGGCCTGCTTTAATGGACGCTTGAGAGTGACCCACAACCCAGCATCTTTGGGCCTGTGGGCCCCGGGGAGGTGAGGGCACAGTATGACCACCTCTGGTGAGCAGGTCTGACTACACCAGAGGAGCCCTAGGGTGATGGTCGGGAGGCCAGGGGGCTAGTCCCCGCTGAGAGACGGGCCTCCATTTCTCCTTCTGAACAAGCAGAAGCTTGGTCCAGAGAGTCTGTGAGTCTCTCTCGGCTCTCGGATGTGGTGGCCCCAGGAGCAGATAAGAATAAGCCAAGGTTGGAGCCCTGCATGCGGGCAAAGGTCAACAGGGTTGGATGCCTTCAGTGGGTGACAGTTCCTTCCCCAGCCCCCGGCACCATCAAGAACAGAATCACCACTCAACCTGGCTGAATGGTGCAAGAGGAAGGAGGGAGAAGGAGGCAGATCAGCCTGTCCAAGTTCAAGGGAGGGGCTGGCACAGTGCCTGAAGGAGCCCCTTCCCGTGATCCAAGAGCACTGCCCATGGCCAGGAGATAGTAGAGCCCACAGCTAGAATATTCAGGCTGGCATCTCCTAGACCAGTGTTCAAATCTTGGTCTGATGACCTCCAAGGTCATGCCAAACTTGACTCAGTTTCCTCAACTATAAATGGAGTTAGTGGGGTGTCTGGGTGGCTCGTTCAGTTAATCCTCCAACTCTTGATTTCGGCCCAGGTCATGATCTCCTGGTTCACGAGTTCAAGCCCCACGTTGTGTTCTATCTACATTGATGACAAAGAGCCTGCTTGGGATTCTGGGCCTCCCTCTCTCTCTGCTTCTCTCTCTCTCCCTCTCTCAAAATAAATAAATAAACATTTAAAAAGTAAAATAGGGGTGCCTGGTTGTGTCTGACTTAAGTCACAATCTCGTGGTTGTTGAGTTTGAGCCCCATGTCGGGTTCTGTGCCAACAGCCTGCTTCGGATTCTGTGTCTCCCACTCTCTCTGCTCCTCCCCTGCTTGAACTCCGTCTCTCTCTCTCTCTCAAAAATAAACATTAGAAAATAATAATAATAAAATTAATTAATTTAAAATAAAATAAAATGGAGTTAGTGACAGATACCGCTTTCAGGGATAATTCTGTTTGCCCTGCCTCTCGATCCACCTCGCCCTGCCCTGCTCCCCAGGAGACTGACCTCACCCAGGCTGGAGGTCAGAGGGTACCAGGCGGAGAGAGAGGTCAGGGAGCTTCCACACGCACTCTGCTGGGGCACAGTTCTGTCGGTGGCACTGCCCCTGTCCTGGGGTCACCACTCCTGTCAGGCGGCCCCTATTCCATGCATCCTGACCTCTTGCCCCTTCACGCCCCCTGCGGTCACTATCTCTGGGTCATCATAATCCCCTACTGGGTCCTTAACCCCTCTCCACACTTCAGTAAAAAATCCTTTCATGAATCTCCTAAGATGATCCAGAAACGCCCAGCAAGCGCGCAGAAGGATGTTCCACATCACTCCTCATTTGAGAAATGCAAGCCAAAACCAGTCAGAAGGCACCTCACACCCACTAGGGATGGCCATCACCCAACACCCCCCACCCCCAGACATAACAAGGGCTAGGAAGGACGTGGAGAAACTGGAAGGCTTGTGCCCTAGTGGGGGGAATACAAAATGGTGCAGCCGCTATGGAAAACAGTGTGGAAGTTCCTTGGAAAAAAAAAGAAGAACAGAATGGCCGTATGACCCAGCAATCCCACTTCCGGGTCCACGTCCAAAAGCCTGCGGGCAGGGCATCAAAGCGACGCTGGTACGCCCATGTTCACGACAACGTTATTCACAATAGCGAGAAACAGAAGCAGCCCACGCAGCCCCCAACGGGTGAACGAATAAGCACCGAGTGGCAGACACGTACAACGGGACGCTCTTCAGTCTTCGGAAGGAAGGAAATTCCGACCCGCGCTACAACGTGGCTGCGCCTTGAGGACCCTCTGCCGAGTGAAATAAACCAGCCCCAAGAAGACAAATCGTGTGGGAGAAAAAGCCTCATCAAATTACAGAAGTTAAGTCAGTGCCGTTTACCGGACGTTAACAATACCCCCAGAGAGCTCTTTTTAAAAATCCCTTCATTAAACTTTTCACAAAAACCTGTAGTTCCCCAACTCGTCGGCACCCTAGAATCTTCTGGGGCCTTTTAAGAATTCCAAAGCCCAGGGGCACGTGGGTGGCTCAGTCGGTTAAGAGTCTGACTCCAGATTTCAGCTCAGGTCACGATCTCACCGTTGGTGGGTTCGAGCCCTGCTGGGACAGCCGGGAGCCCGCTTGGGATTTTCTCTCCCCTTCGGTCTCTGCCCCTCCCCTGCTCTCTCATTCCCTCTCTCTCTCTCTCATAAATAAATAAACTTAAAAAAAATTCCAAAGCCCAGGCCAACACCCCAGATCAATTAAATCACCACCCCCGGGGGGCAGGACACAAGCACCAGCATTGTGATGCTCCCAGTGATTCTAAAGTGCTCTCAAGTGTGACACCCTGTGAATCAGTCCTTTGATGGGGCCATGTGTTTCTTGTCAGGACTCCACACAATTAACTACTTGTTAGGTTTATTGCAAGGATTGGAAGCAAGAATGAATGCAATGCATTTAGCACAGCTACCTGGTACAACTGCCTGATAAAATGCACCAAAAACATCACTGGCTTTATTATTAGCGTATCATTATCATTATTTCCTTGTTGGTTTTTTTTTTTTTTTAAGTTTATTTTGAGAGCACACGCAAGCAGGGGAGGCACAGAGAGGGGCAGAGAGAATTCCGAGCAGATTCTGTGCTGACAGCATGGGGCCTGACACGGGGATGGAACCCACGGACCCGAACCATCATGACCTGAGCCGAAATCAAGAATCAGAAGCTCCACCAGCTGAGCCACCCGGAGCCCCATCATCATCGTTTCTCTGATTGCTGTGGATCTCTGAGAAGCTCCAGAGAAGGTGAGAGGGGGGTCAGGACAAGATCTAAAGACAGGAAAGCAGTCTTGGCAGGTAGCAGAGGTCCAGGCCGAGGCACGGAGAAGCGGGGAATCCAGGGCCGCCCGGAGGTTTGGGGGCAAGACCGAGGACCCCAGGGTCCGGAAGACCGGACTTGCCACGACGCCAGGAGGCACCTGCCTCGAAGGGCTGTTGCTGCCAGGCAGCTGGCACCACTCCGAAGCTCCAGAAAACACCGACAGGCACCCAGGGCCAATTCGAGAGTGGGTGCAGGAAGACGGCATGACCTGCTGCGCGCGCACACACACACACACACACACACACACACACACCACAAGGACTTTTAGCTCATCTGCCACTGTGGGACCCCTTCTAATTTTTTAGGAGTCCTCGACCGCTCTTGGCAACCCCAGCAGACTCCAGGTAGCTATTGACCGTCACCTGCATTTACCTAAACGTGCCCTGGTGTCCACTCACCTTGCTGGGCTGGACATGGTGGAGGACGGGGGAGCAGGCCTTCAGGCAGCCAGGCCTCCCTCGGTGGCTGTGTGGACACTGGCGGATGTCGAAGGGCCATCGCACTGGGGTGGCCTGAAGAGGGGGCATCTCCCCTGGCCAGGGAAGGACTTTGGCTGAGGAGACTCTGGCCCAGGCTGGGTTTTCTCCCCAGGCCATCCAGCCATCCTACAAATATTTCCTAGACCCTCGCTGTGTGGCCAGGAGGGCCTGAGATCCAACGGTGGTGGGAGGGAGCAAGAGGTGGCTGGAAGGAGAGGCTCCCAGGGCACAGCGGCCCCAGGCAGACAGACAAGGCTCAGATCCCAGCTCTCGTCTGTATCCACCGAAAGTCTTGGGGAGAGTCAATTCACCTCTCGGGCCTCCGTTTTGTCTTCTGTGGAAGGATGACAAGCCCACCCTCACAGGGTTCCATGGCGGAATGAGACAGGATGACATGAGTATCCCTGTTAGGCCTCGCTTGAAGTTCCTTCGCCAGGACAGAGGAACAGGCCTCACCTGCTCTGACCTGCTTCTCACCTGCAGAGAGGCTGAGACAAAGTCATGGCCAGAGGCTGGCCCCAGGGGACTCCCCAACCCACAAATCCATACCAGGAAGCCCTCCTCCAGAACCTGGGTGCCCACCCTGGTGTGCTTGGTGGCAGAATGTCCCTTCCCCTCTCTGGGGTCTTTCTTCTTCCCCACATGTCATCAGGGCATCATGGCCCAGGACTGATCTTCCAGAGAAAGGGCAAGACCTCATGATCCCATTTTGCAAGTGGGAAAGTAGAGGCCTAGGAAGGACAGTGATCTATTCAAGGACACAGGGTCCACAGCAGGATCAGAACTAGAAGCCAGATCTTTGGACTCCAAATTCCTAGCTCCTCTCCGTGCTCCAGACGGGCTTGTGCCATGGGGATGGATGGGCCAGGATGCCAGGAGGTCCCGGTAGAAGATGCACTTCCTCTTTAAGGGCCTCTCCTATAAAACCTTGGCTCCAACTAGACAAGTAGATTTCCTCTCCAATACCCTCCAAGCAGCCCACTTCTAGACAAGTCCCTCCTCTGCTCAAGCACCTTCCATGGTTCCCTATCACACAGAACATCTCACCCAGCACCCAGGATCCCAATCTACCTCCCCAAGCTCATCTCCCTGTGTTCCCCCACCTTTGCCTTACATTCTGGTCATCACACGGTAACCACTGTCCCCATCCCCAGGCCACTGCTGAAGCTGGTCCCTCCTCCTAGAACCCCCTTCCCTGTCCCCTTCCTTCGAAGCCATCCAAATGTCACCTTTTCCAGGAAGCCTTCCTGTTCCCCATGTCAGACGTGGCCTCTCCCTCCTCCAGGTCACCAAGGGACTCCTTTAGCTTGGTTCTGGGTACCTTGAGTGCCCATCTGTGTCCCCCAGGAGATGAGGGGTAGCTTGAGGGCGGAATCCGAGTCCTGTCATCCACCTCCTGTCATCTTGTCATCCTCGCACCAAGAATTAAAAGAAGGGCCAAGTGACCCCTGGTGCCCTGAGCCCACACAGGGGACTATTCCGTACCCATTTGGGATACAATTCCAGGGCGGAGGTAGCTGGAGGCTGGGCCCAGCGCCCAGACACAGGCACTGACCCCTCCTCCAACGGCTGTTTTTGTTTGCCTTCTCCCTGGGCAAAAGCTGCGGGGGCCATTCTAAGCCACAGCTGGTTTTTATTGCATCAAGGCTCAAAAAAGGCTTGAGCATATTTTTAGAGACAAGGGGGAAAAAGAATATTTTCTTCCCTGACCCAAGAGGAGGGCTTGCTCCAATTTTCCATCCGCTCTCCCTTCTGGGTGGAGCTGACCGGGAAGTTTCTCTGCAGGAGGATCCTCAGGACAGCGGTTCATGAGCTCATAGATATGGCAGGGCGAGGGCTGCCCGGCGCGATGCCCGCCTCCCTCCCCCGACACACACCCACAATCACAAATACACCCCCACGCGTGCACACAACGTCGGGCCTGTGATTGGAGAGAGGGGAGCCATGCATGGGACGAGGAGCAAGAGACTTGGAGCCCAAAGTCCCCCTGGAAGGGGGAGACTGAGTGGTGTTCGAACCAGGGGTCTCCACTTTTGCACCCCTGAGCTCTGGGGCGTGCAGCATTCCCACTGGGGGGCCTGGATCCATCCATACGACCTAGGCTCTGTCCGGGACCAGAATAAAGAATGTGTTTGATGTCTCTTCAAACGGCCGGTTTTCAGCGGCCTGAAGACACTGTCAGGTTGAATGAAATACCAAATCATTTTTGGGCATCACCGAACCCACAGAGCTTTTGTTGAAATGTATTTTTTCGATCGAAAGATGCTAAATGTACCAAAGTTCTGCGGGCAGGCGTGTGTGTATAAACCTGCGTGTGATGCGTCTGAATACGGCCTGGGTTGTGTGACATGCACGGTGGAGTATGTGCATATACGGTGTGTTTGTGTGTGTTTGTATGTTCGTGTGTGTTGCGTGTTTTTGTGGCATGGTTTGTGTTGTGGACGTGTGACGTGTCTGATGCGTGCTCTGAATAAGGTGCAGCGTGCATAATGTGTGTGTTATGTGTGCCTGATACATTTTGTGTGTATCGTGTGTATTTGATGTATGCGGTCCGTGGATGTTGTAATCAGGCCAGAAGCATATCTGGAAGAGGGACTATGTTGGGGAAAGGTTCCCTGCTCCTCCCCTGGCACACGATCCCAAGTGGCACCTTTTCAAGACATTTCCAGGGCAGTTTGTTGGGGGGAAGTCACAGAAGGTAGAGAAGGCAGTTGAAGGGAAAGAGGCCATTTGATGTATTTGTACACCATGAGACCCCGCCCTTAGTGTCAAAACCAGACGTTGCCTCTGGTGACACCCCGTCCTGAGCTCCCCAGCCCAAAGGGCCACAGGCAACAAATCCGAAGTTCAGAGAAGCATGTGGCCCAGTGTCCCCCGGGGAGCAGGAGCCAAAGCCCAGCCCCCCTGCCCCTTCCAACAACAACACACGCCTTCAGCGCCAAAGAGTCAGCAAGCAAAGACACAGCAATCCCAGCAAAGGTGCCCCGAGCCGGTGCCCAGGCGCCTGGGCTCTCTACAAACATGGCCTCACTTGTCTCTCATACCCACCCAGCAAGGGAGCATCATTGCCCCATTTTATCAGAGGAGAAAACAGGCTCATAGGGGAGACAGAGGTGAAGGCAGGCCCCCGGCAGCCACAAGGAAAGGAGAAGTCTCTGGAGCCGTGTAGGGTTTAGCTCCACGAGGGGCACTGGCTCCCCCCTTTCCTGTCTTCGGAGACACAGGCCCTGCCCAAATGGGAGCCGAGAGAGGGGGCAGTGGCTGGAGCTGGACACAGCAGGGGTGTGGGCCTCCTCCCCACCCACCTCTCCATTCATCCTGTCTGACCAGGAGACTCAGCCAGGCCAGGTTGCTAGAGGCTCATCCCTATTTCTTGAACCTGAGGCAGCCCAGCTGGGGTCAAGGGGAGCTTCCCGGGAGATGGGAGTTTTGGACAGCAAGTCCCGGATTTATGGCCTTTTCTAGCCCGGGGGCCTTGGACAAATCCTCCTGCCTCCCTGAGCCCTGGTTTCCCCGTGTGTAAAATGGGAATAACAAGAGCTGCCTCCTGGGATGGTCGGGGGACCACGTGCAGGTGTACGAGGTACTCAGTGCAGGCCAGGCACAGGGGGAGGCGCTTGATTGACGCCTGTCCCGCTCCCGTCCGTCCTCAGCTGCCCTGGTCAGCATGAGTTCCAGGCGGGGTTTGACTGGTTCAAAGGCCCCTCCCCTCCTGGCCCCAGCAGAAGCTGCAGGGGAGAAAGAAACAGCCGTTCTTGGAAAGCCACCATCAAGCCCTCCTCGGAATAGGCAGGCCATTCATCAAGATGCCAGCCAGCAGCCACACCAACTGCCGAGCCCGGGGCGGCCCTCCGTGACCTCTCGGCTGCCTCACGCTGAGCTCCCGGGTCCTGTTCACCGCTCCACGTCTACCCCCACACCAGTCACTGGGGGCGAGTCAAAGGCCATCAGGCATTTCCCTCCCTGAGGTCATGTCACTTGACCCCCACCTGCTCAAAGCCTCTCCTGCCTCCCCGCATGAGTAAAGTCCTTACTTAGTCACTTCTGAACATTCCAGGCCCCCTTTGGTCTGGCCAGCATCCCCTCTGTTCTCTCCTGTGCCTTTTCACCTTGAACCCTTCCCACCAGCCAGTCGCTCGTGGCCACCTGCTTTTACTACCTATGGGAAGAGCTTAGTTTGGGGCCCTGCATGGGTGAAACTGCCCGGCAAGATGTGATTTAGAGTCGCAGACACCAGGCTTAGGTCCTCACAGGGTCCTTTGCCTGGAACGCCTTTGCCCTCCTCTGGCAATCTCTCATGCACACTCAAAGACCCACCTCTGGGGCACCTGGGTGGCCCAGTAGGTTAAGCATCCGACTTCCGCTCAGGTCATGATCTCGCGGTTCATGGGTTCAAGCCCCGCATCAAGCTCTCTGTTGTCGGCACAGGGCCTGCTTTGGATCCTCTGTCCCCCCTCTCTCTGCCCTTCTCCTGCTCATGCTCTCTCTCTCTCAAAAATAAACATTTAAAAAAAATAAATAAAATGCTCCTTAGTCTTCACCTCCCACAGGAAGGCTTCCTTGATGTCCACCTCTCCAGACCAGCGTAGGTGCCTTCTTCCCAGGTAGAAATGGGTAGTGTCCCCATATCCTCCTGCTAGTGCTATGCTATGTGATGAGATTTAGCTCCAGCCTGGCATGTACCACCCCAAGTTCATGTGGATTTCAGCAGGGCTGATGTCCTCATCAGGCCTCCTTGCTTTCTGCCCTTACGGCTGCCCTCTGCCCTAGCGGCCCACTGGGCTCCAGTCTGGAAACACACCTCCACCCACCTTATCCCAAAGGCCTCGCAGTGCAGAGTTAATCCGGAGAGCAGAGCTTGCTCGCGGTGCGGGGCAGGCAGGGAGCTACCCCAGGGCACCAACAAGCCTCCATCAGAGGCGGCACAACTCCTGGGGACTTGTCAATCATCCCTGACCCTGGAGGATCTCCTGCCAGCGGGGATGGGGGAGGAGTGAGAACACTGAGAGTGTTCTGGAAACTCCTCCCTCTCCGAGCCCCTCCCCCTTCTCCCGTTATGAGGGAGAGCTTTGTCTGGCTAGCTCCTGGGAGACCCCCAGAGGAGCCCCACCTGAGACACATTCACTCTGTGCCATTATGCAAAGCAGCTGCTGTCAGCCATTTTATGTATTTTTAAAATTTATTTATTTTGAGAGAGAGCACAAGTATGTAGGCGGGGGGTGGGGGGGGAGAGAGAGAGAGAGAGAGAAAAGAGAGAGAGAATCCCAAGAAGGCTCCGAGCCATCGGTGCAGAGCTCAACTCGGGGTTTGATCCCACGAACCGTGAGATCGTGACTGGAGCCAAAATCAAGAGTTGGACGCTCGACTGACTGAACCACCCAGGCACCCCTGTCCGTTATTTTCAAGAGCCATTGTTCTGGGCTGAATCGTGTCCCCACTCCCAAATTCATATACTGAAGTCTTAACCCCCAGGTTCCCAGAATGTGACTGCGTTTGAGATAGGGCCTTTGCAGAGGTACGTTCAAATGAAGTCATTAGAGGGGGGTCCTAATCCAGTGGGATCGGTGTCCTTATATGAAGGGGAGATGTAGACAGACATCCACGGAGGATGATGCGGAGACACAAGGAGAAGGTGGCCATCTGCAAGGCAAGGCGAGAGGGCTCAAGAGAAACAACCCTCTAACACCTAAGCTAGGGCTTGCAGCTTCTGGAGCGGTGAGGAAGTCATTTCTGTTGTCTGGGCCAGCGGGTCTGTGGAAGCTAGCACGGCCGTTTCCACGCATCTCTCTCGTGGCCCCGCCATCACCGATTTATGGGCCTGCCTCCCCTTTCGGACTGAGTTTCCCGAAGGCTCTGGACAGAGCTGACTTCCCGTCCTTCGGAGCCGCAAACCCACCACACCCCGGAGAGGTTCGGAGAGCATTTCCTGTGAACGGCTTCCAGGATGAGCAGAACTTCGGTTCAGGCTCTTTAAATCCTCAAATGCTGGAAAGGAAGGAGGCCTGACCACGCACCACCCCTCCCCCCCCGATCGGCCTCTGGTTCCACCCTCAACAACTCCTCGCCCCTGCGTTGTACAGATGAGTAAACTGAGGCCCAGAGAAAGCAAGCGATGTGCCCCAGGTGGTTCATGAAGTCAGAGCCATTAGGAAGGAGAGACCAAAGTCCACAAGTCCCGGCGAGGGCCTGAGAGGGACAGGCCGGGGTAGGAAAACTCCGCAGTGTCCCGCCCACTGGAAGGAGAGAGAGAGGACCTGGGTCTGAGTCCCGACCGCTCCTCTTGCTTGCTGCGTGAGCAAGTAACTGACGCGTCTGAGCTGGGCCTCAGTTTCCACATCTGTACAATGAGGCTGATAGACGGGAGACAGCCCGTGTGGCGCTTAACACGGTATCTGGCTTAAGAAGTGTTCGTGAGGCGGCTGCTGAGAACGGCCTTCTGGAGGGGCTCAGCTGGCCCAGCACCTGGCCTCACAGGAAGTCTGACAAAGAGTTCTCAATAGAATCTCTTCCTGCCTGTCGGTTGGTCAGCATGGGGGTGAGGGTGGCGGGGGGGGGGGGGGCACTTCTGTGCTTCTGTTCCCCGCCCTCCCCCGGCCTCCAAGCACAGCCCCCAGTCCCCAGCACATACACTGTCACTTGCCCTCCACGGGCCTCGCAGGGCACAGGGCTGGATAAGGTTCAATGGCCCATTGTTCTCCCTCCAGGCCCAAAGCAGGCCCGGCCTGCCGGGAACGAGCAGCTGAAAATAGTCCCACTGGAGTGCTGGGGTCCAGCTGCTTATCTCACTCCAGGGGGCAGGAGCTGCCCACTCTTCCTGGCCACTACTCTGGGCCAAGTCCAGCTTGGCCAGCTCCCAGGTCACCCTCAGGGGAGAGTCCAAACTCACACCCGGAAAATATTTAGTGGAAAATCCGAAGCTGGTTAGAATTCCCTGAGGGCCGACCCTTGGCGCAAACTTTCAGCCTCAGCCTGTGGCTGCTTGGGAGGAAAGGCCTGGAAGAACAGGCCGTGATGGGCAAAGCGAAGAGAAACAGGGAAAGGTGTTCCGGGTGGTGGGAACAACAGAAGCGGAGAGATGAGGAAGAAGGCCGAACGGGAAGAGGAGAGGCTGTGGGAAATCCGGTCTGTTGGGAACGAGTCTCTGAGGGAAGCTCGGGCTCCCTTGAGCAGGGTCCAGAATGCCAGGCTTTCCTGACCTTCGAGGCCACGCCTCGCTGAGGTAGGGTCTGAGGTCACCCTCCCTTCCAGGCTGCCTCCGACCTCTCCTCCCTAAGGTGTAGTCAGCAGCCCTAAGGGAGGAGCTGAGGGCTGAGGACGGAAAGCCGCCTTTAGCGCACCCCTCCAGGCCTGAGAAGGGCTGCTCCCCACAGACACATCAGGTGGACCCCAGAGTCTCTGTCTGTGGGCTGTGATCACCACGGTCAGCCTACAGACACTCAGGCCTTCGACTGTCAGCTGTCAAACTCCTGTGCTGCACTGGACCCTGGGCTGGGTGCCGGGGACCCAGACAGCCACTCGGTTCCAGCCTTTGAGGGTGTCACAGTCCAGAAGAGAAAAAGACAAGTGGCACCCCCAGGGCTGAGTCACCTGAGCATCCTTCTGGGACAGCTCAGAGAAGCGTCCTCCTCCTGAGTCGGGACATCAGCAAAGTGTCCCCAGACACTCTGAGCTGAGTCTTGACAGTTGAGAAGGAGATGCCAGGTAAGGAGGTGGCAGGAAAGATGTGAGAACAACATGTGCAAAGGTCCCGGGGTACAAGTGTGTGTGTCGGGGGGGAGGGGGGTGCAGGCATAAGGCAGAGATGGGTGTGGGGGAAACGAGGCTTCAAAGATCTTTGGGGACCAGATTTCATCCTTCTCTGAACTCTCCATGGGCGCAAACACAGTAGTCACCGACAGAAAGGCTGGCGAATGAAACAATCGGAAAAATGGGAATAAACCACACTGAGTAGATTAAATCCTGTTCGGGGAACTCATTTACAGAGTCTTGTCATTTGATCACTGATTATTCTGTAAGGAAGGTCTTGGGGTGCCTGGGTGGCTCAGTCAGTTAATTGTCTGACTTCAGCTCAGGTCATGATCTCACGGTTTGTGAGTTCGAGCCCCACACAGGGCTCTGTGCTGACAGCTCAGAGCCTGGAGCCTGCTTCAGATTCTGTGTCTCCCTCTCTCTGTGCCCCTCCCTAGCTTGCACTATGTCTCTCTCTCTCTCTCTCAAAAATAAATAAAACATTATTCTGTAAGGAAGGTCTTTTGTCATTTCCACACTGGGGATTTGATTTATACACTGTGCTTAAATCCAGTGTACCTATATGCACAGACAGCATCCAAAAGCCCCTGCTGGGAGGGTCCAGTCAGGCAGACGCGGGTTCCAGGAAGGCCCAGCATGCACTGGCCGGTGGGTGCTTACAGCCTGGAGTAAAGAGCTTAGTGGGGTGAAATATACCCGAAAGTGAGCTCCCAAGGACTCTGTGATTGCCCCGCTGGTCCCAGGTCTTCTCCCTTCCCAGTACCCACTCCCTCTGCCCTGTGAGTTTGCATCTCCGCCCACTGGAGGTAGACCGTCCCTCCTGTTGTCTCCATGGGCCACAGCCACGGGACTTGTTTTGGCCAATGGGACAATAGCAGACAAGTTGCAAACAGCGGCTTAAAATACACTTGAATCTGAAAGAAAAACACCAGTTCTATACAATCTGTCCTAGAAAACAGAGGAGAAGGGAGCACTCCCCAATTCATTTTGGGAAGCCAGTATTACCTTGACCCCCAAACCAGAGACAGCACAGAAAAGGAAAACAGACCAGTAGTTCTCATGGATGCAAAGCACAAATCCTTAACAAAATATTAGCAAACAATTCAGCTACATATTAAAACATTATACACCACTACCAAATGAAGTTTATCTTAGGGATGCAAAACTGGCTCTGTACTTGGAAATCAGCCAGTGTAATCGCCCATATTCACAGGTAGACAAGAAATGTCAGATGATCATACCAATTGAATCAAAAAAAGTATTTGTGGGGCGCCTGGGTGGCTCAGTCGGTTAAGCATCTGACTTCAGCTCAGGTCATGTTCTCACAGCTCGTGGGTTTGAGCCCGCATTGGGCTCTATGCTGACAGCTCAGAGCCTGGAGCCTGCTTCGGATTCTATGTCTCCCTCTCTCTCTGACCCTCCCCTGCTCGCGCTCTGTCTCTCTCTGTCTCTGTCTCGAAAATAAATAAACATTAAAAAATTAAAACAAAAAGTTTTTGTGTTTGTTAGATGCAAAAAAATTGTTTTGTTTTAAATGTTTATTTATTTTGAAAGAGAGACAAAGTGTGAGCAGGGGAGGAGCAGAGAGAGAGGGAAAGAGAATCTCAAGCAGGCTCCAAGCTATCATCAGGCTTGATGTGGGCTCAAGCACATGAACCATGAGATCATGACCTGAGGAGAAATCGAGAGTCAGACACTTAACCAACTGAGCCATCCAAGCACCCCGATGCAAAAAAATTTTTAACAAAACTCAATACCCACTCATGAAAAAAATTTTCAGCAGATTAGGGATAAAGAGCAATTCATATATAAATAAGTAAATTTCTTCTGTGAATATATGTAAATATAAATATTTATAAACATGCTACATGAATAAAATAGCTTAGCAAATAGCATTTACAAAATACTGACTGCTCATATCATACTTACTGATGAAAGACCAAAACCCAATAAGACAAGAAAGGTAAATAAATGACATAGAGATCAGAAAGGAAAAAATAAAACTGTCCCTATTTGCAGATGACATGATTGTTTATGCAGAAAAGCCCAAGGCATCTACCAAAGACCTCCCAGAACTATTGAATTCAGCAAGGTCACAAGCTACAAGGTCAACATACAAAAATCCACTGTATTCCAATGTGCTGCTACTTTAAAAAAATTGTTTTAAGCTTATTTTGAGGAGAGAGAGAGAGAAAATGCACGCATGAGCGTGAGCAGGGGAAGAGCAGAGAAAGAGGAGAGAAAGAATCCCAAGCGGGCTCCTCATGCTGTCAGCAAAAAGCCCAATGTGGGGCTCAAACACACGACCTGTGAGATCGTTACCTGAGTAGAAATGAAGAGTCAGACGCTCAGTTGACTGAGCCACCCAGGCACCCGGAAACTGCAACTTACAAGATCATTTACAATCACTAAAAAAAAGAATAAAATACTTAGGTTTAAATCTCACCAGATGGGACTCGTGTGCTGAAAACTACTCTGTGCTGAGGAATGAAATCAAAGCAGATCTAAATAAATGGAGAGACATAGGAGGCTCAGGAATTGCAATATTCAACATAGTAAAGATGCCAGTTCTCCACAAACTGAAATGCAGGTTTAACACAATTACTATCAAGATCCCAGGAAGACTTCTGGTAGATAGAGGCAAGGTTATCATAAAATGTGTATAGAAACACAAAGGAACTAGAATAGGCAAAGTAGTTTTGGAAAGAAAAAAAGAAAAGAACAAACGGGGAGATCACTCTACATATTTCAAGACTTATTATATAGCTACAGTAATCAGGACTGTATGCCATTGGTGGAGGGACAGAAACATAGATCAGCGGAACTGAACAGAGAATTGAAAAATAGACCCGGACAAAGGCTAGCCAACTGATTTCTGACAAAAGTGCAAAAGCAATTCCATGATAACGTGTTACACCCACTCGGATGCCTAAAATAAAAAAAATTTTAAAAAAGTCACTGTAACAAGCATTCCGAAAAATTGTGAAGAGGTCGGAGCGCTCACGAACTGCTGGAGGGAAGGTAAAACGGTGCGGCTTGAAACACGGGTCCTCAAAAGGTGAAGCGTAGAGTTGGTGACTCAGCAATTAGTTTACGACTCTGCCCAGGTCTACACCCAAGAGGACGGAGAACATACGTCCGCACAAAAACTTGCACACGAACGTTCACAGCAACACTATTCATAATGGCCAAAGAGCAGAAACAACTCATGTGCCCATCATCTGACGAATGGATAAATAAATAAAATGTGATCTGTTACACGGTACGTGGGATCAACACAACAGAATATGACCAAGCAGTAGAAAGAAAGGAAGAGCTGATCCATGCTACAACGTGATGAACCTCGAAAACGTTATGCAAAGTGAAAGAAGCCAGACAGAAAAGACCACATATCGCATGATTTCATTTACATGCAATGTCCAGAAGAGGCAAATTGTAGAGGCAGAACGTAGATTAGTGGTTGCTCAAAGCCAGGAAGGTGGGGCTATAGAGATGGGAGTGACGGCTAATAGGCATAGAGATTTTTTAGGGGGTGACGAAAATGTTCTAAAATTGATTGTGGTGATGGTTGTACAACTCTGTGAAAATACCAAAAACCATTGAGTTATACACTTTAAATAGGTAGATTATAGGATTTGTGGTTACATCTCGATAAAGCTTTTAAAAAGCTTTTTTTTTAATTTTTAAAAACAATTCAATAGAAGGATAGTCTTTTCAACAAATGGTGCTAAAGCAAATGGACATCCTTATGCTAAAACACCACAAAACAAAACACCAAGAACCTCAATCTAACCTCACATCTTCTGCAAGAATTAACGGGGACTATAAAGTATAAAACTATAAAACATGTAGAAGAAAATGTAGGAGAAAATCTTCAGACCCAGGGATCAATCGGTGAAAAGTTCTGAGACATAACACCCAAAGCAGGATCTAAAAGAAAAAAAAAAGTGATAACTTGATCGACATTAAAAAGCTATTGCTTAGCAAAAGGTGCGTTAGCAGCATGAAAAGGCAAGCTGCAGACTGAGAGAAATTATTTGCAAATCACACACACGACGAAGGATTCATCCACAGAATATGTAAAGTACTCTCTAACTCAAAACAGTAAAAAAGCAAACACTAACTAGGAAATGAGCAAAAGGCGTGAAGAGACAGTGCACTAACGAGGAAATACAGAGAATAAATACAGGAGAAGATGCCCGATACCTTCACGTTCACTAGTCATCAGGGAAACATACATGAAAATCTGATGAGATGGCACCGTATACCTATTGGAACAGCTACAATAAAAAAACACTGAGGCAACATTGAAATGCTGGCAAAGAGGCTGAGACACTGGAACTCTCACGGTACAGCTACTCGGGAAGACTGTGTGGCAATTTCTTACCAACCTATACTTACTGCATGACCCAGCAATTGCACTTCTGGACATTTACCCCAGAGAAATGAAAACTTGTGTCCAAAACCCTCGACATGACTGCTGGTAGCAGCTTTATATGGAAACTGGAAAGAACCAAAATGTCCGCCAATAAGTGAATGGGTAAACCAGCTGTGGTACATCCACACCACAGAACACCACTCAGCAATAAACAGGATCGAACTCTTGGCACACGCAGCCACTTGGATGGATCTCAAGGCCATTATGATGAGTGAAGAAAGACCATCTCGAAAGGTCACATAGTGCACGATTCCATTTATATGACATTCTCAAAACGACAAAATTATAGAGATGGAGAGCAGATTAGTGGTTGCTAAGGGTTAGGGATGGAAGGTGGGGGATGGGTGTGACTATAAGAGTATCCAGGGATATCTTTGTGGGGACATAGTTCTGTGTTGCCACTTCCACAGCGGTTCCATAATCTACACATGTGACAAAATAACATAGAACTATACACACACACACGTTGTACTGATGTCAGATTCTGGTTTCCAGATTGTACCATAACTATGTAAGAGGTAGCTACTGGGGGAAACTGGGTGAAGGGTACATGGGACATTTCTCGGCAGTTTCCTGGGGATATATAATTATTTCAAAGTTAAACACTGAAAAGAAAACCCAAGGCGCCTGGGTGGCTCAGTCGGTTGAGCGTCCGACTTCGGCTCAGGTCATGATCTCACGTTCGTGGGTTCAAGCCCCGCGTCTGGCTCTGTGCTGACAGCTCAGAACCTGGAGCCTGCTTTGGATTCTGTCTCTGTCTCTGTCTCTGTCTCTCTCAAAAATAAATACACATTAAAAAAAAATAAAAAAAGAAAAGAAAACCCAAACCACTTTCATTTCAGTGAGCCCCTGGGTAGAGGCTGAGCCTTCTGTGCACAGAGCAGATCTGAGCCCAGGAAGGGAGGGTGGCGCCTTCGAGGACCTGAACACAGGCTGGAACGGCTGCATGCATACAGCTCACAGCCTGCTTTCATTCTTCACAAGAACCCCATTAGTGGGAACTATTAGTATCCCCTCTTTATAGATGAGGACACAGTGGCTCAGAAAGGTTAAGTGACTTGCCCACAGTCACACAGTAAGTGAGCATCTGAGCCTGGACTCGGAGAGAAGAGAGAACTGTATCTATATGCCCACCGTGTGCTTTACATATACTGATTTCATTAACCTTCACACAATCCCAATCAAGTGCATAGTAGTCCCATCTGATTGATGAAGAAGCTGAAATCTTGTGCCTTACGCAAAGCACAGAATTCTCCGGTTCTGTTTGTTTTCCAAATAGTTTTTACATTTTAACGTTCAAACTAAATAAAACCATGATGATTGTTAATGTGATTTATAAATAAATAAGATTGAAATTAAAACTGTCAGAAATTCTTTTTGACATGATAGGTAATTTCACAAAATATTTAATATTGTAAACAAACCACTTTTCGTGATATGACCTGTTTTACAATAACTTCCTTATATATCCGTTACCCAAATGATGTAATTACGCAATTTTTGGTTCGTCTAACTGAAAGCATTCTTCGAGCCCAGGTCTGTTGGCCTCTGAAGCCCATGTTCCTCATCACTGTCCTCTGCTGCCTTGCGATGGGACAGATTCCAGGGATCAGGCCAGTTCTTTGCTGCAAGAGCACCTCAGAGGGAGAGGCAAACACGACCTAAGGTGTCACAGGCAGATGGCTCCTTGAGGGAACTTGGAACGTCCCCCACCCATTTTTCAGATGGGGGAGGTCGCGGCCCAGTGAAGGAAGGGACCTACCATAAACTGGCCGCAGAAGTAGACCCTGCGTTGCTGGTTTCCTTCCCGCAATTCCGGGGACTGTGAGCTTTGCCTTTGCAAACTGAGCTCGGCCCCTGGACGGGGCTGCTCTGGCCTGGGCTTGGGGTGCATGTGTGAGACAGAGGTAGGGTAGGTGTGGACTTTACCTCAAGGGAACGAACGTGCAAATAGCCGGCACAGGCTTCCTCCACTCAGCCTGGCTAGAGGTCATGGGCGGCCGCGTCCCGAGCGGCATGAACCCGTAGGGACTCCAGGGCAGGTGGCAAATAGACCGCTCCATCCCAGTCAGTCCTTCTAGTTCCCCCTCTAGGGCGGAAGTGGCTAGACTCTGTTTGTAGTCCTGACAACCCTCCCCACACCCCCCACCATACGCAGACACACCTGGCCTGGATTCTAGCCCCTCGCATCGCACAAAGCGCCATCTGCCCCTTCAGAAGGTCCTCAGGCAGGAGGAAAGTTGGTTCTCCTTGTTTCCCGGAAGAAACCACCAGGAGAGAGGAGGGGCCTCATACAAGGTCACACACGGGTTTGGGACAGGCCAGCTGCCCGCCTATATGGGTGCTACTCAGGTTGCTCCTCAAACGGCAAGCAGGACTCTGCTGAGCCCACTGACCCTGGGGCCCAATCCCACCCTTTTGTGGCCCTGCCCTTGTCTTTGAGTCACTGGTGGCCTTGTCTTAAAAACTGCCTGTCGAGCCGATGGGGGGCGGCTTCCTCCCGCACAGCTGCTTCCTTAGCCTGACCTCACCTCTTGATGTTCAGTGGCAGCCCAGGGCCCCCCTCCATCTGCCTACGTGAGGCACCCCTTCTGCGGCTGGCCCCGTGCTAAGGGTTTACACGTATTCCTTATCTCACTGAGTCCCCCTGAGACCCATTAGGTGGGATTTACTATTCCCATTTTATAGATGAGATGACGGAGGCTCGGAGAGGTAAGGCAATTTATCAAAAGCTCTACTGAAGACTGGGATTCGGCTCAGGACCAGACATCCCCACACATTTAAGCTCCTGTCCTTCCTTAGGAAAGCTTCACCCTCAAGACCAGGAGAACCTGTGCTGTCCATGAATTCCCTCTGACCGGCCGGAGGCGAGGCTGCCCACCATGAGGGACTGGGGTTCCAGTCTCTGCTCAGCCACAACATACCTTTCCACTTTCCCTGAACATTAACTTTCTCATCTGTGAAAGGAAAACAACACTCTGAACTCCTCCAGGCCTGCTGTGAGGACTGATGGAGATAAGGCATAGAATGCCCTTGGTGTGTGCCCCTGTGTGGCCAGCAGCTACTTTTTTTTTTTTAATTTTTTTCGTGTTTATTTATTTTTGAGAGAGAGAGACAGAACGTGAGCGGGGGAGGGGCAGAGAGAGAGGGAGACACAGAATCCGAACCAGCCTCCAGGCTCCGAGCTGTCGGCACAGAGCCCGACTCCGGGTTCGAATTCACGAACAGTGAGATCATGACCTGACCCAAAGTCAGAGGTGTAACCAGCTGAGCCACCCAGGCGCCCCAGTAGCTACTACTTTTTATCTGCAACTGGCATTGCCCTCTCCCCCAACCCTAGCTACCCTCACTCTCATCCGTGCCGAGCAGGCCCGGACTAGCCCTGAAGCTCTTCCTCACCACCCCCTCCTCCCCCCCCCACCGTTTCCTCCAACCCAAGAAACGGGCACCCTGGCGGCAGGGGGCCCAGGGCACCCCCTTTCCTCCTGTCGGGCCCTGCCAGGGAGAGGATAGGCAGAGTCAGATGTTTCACAGATGGTGCTGATTATAAGCCAAAGAACAGCTCAGAGAGCACTTGTCTGAGGCCCAGGGTCTGTTGCCTGAGGGCACGAGAGCACTGAGGGAGAGGAGGGGAGCAGAGGGGTGACTTGCGGAGACTTTCTAGAGTAGGATATCAGTGAAGGGGACCTAGGGAGGGGACAGGAGGAACTAGAGGACCAAGGCAGAGACATGGGGGTGGGGAGTGCAGAGGAGTTTAGTGAGGGTGTGGGGAGCAGAGAAAAATGAAGCCGGAGAATCGGGGAGCGAGTAGGGGGCTCCCGGGGCGGACGACCCACGGGGGCTACTACTGACTGACCTGCCCCCATTACCCCACCAAGCCCCAGGATCCTGGCTTCACAGAGAAAGAACTTTAGAACCGCCAGGGGCTCCCAGGCCCTCCTGAGCTGCTCTGGAAGATAATGAGCTCCCTGTCACAGGGGAGATGCAAGCAGAGACCCAAGAAGGGACTCAAGCATGAGTCAGCCGTTTAGACCAGATGGTCTCTTCCCAGCTGGAGAGCCGGGGAGGCCACATCTGCCCCAAGCGAGGCCAAGAGGCCAAGAGGCCAAGAGCTGGAGGGACCAGGCCATAGGCAGGCCAATGCTGAGTGTCGTCCCACCGGCATCCAGTGGAGAGCCACTGCCCTACCGTGCCCTCTCCCCTTTCCACCCTTCAAACCCCATCTGCAGGCTGACCCCAAGTGCTCCCAGCCAGGCCGGCTGGGCAGTGGTGTGAGGACAGGCTGTTTCTGACACTTCCTGGAACTGGCTGGCTTTGTCCTCTAGCTAAATGTTCCTGGAAGGACAGAGATCTGGGGCCTGAGGCTAAAGGCTCCCTGTCCGCACCCATCAGGGTAGAGTCCGGGCCTGGACAACTTTAGCATGAGCGTTGCCACCCCCCTGGAACCCTGAATAATGATGTCACTAACAGCAGCTTTCGTTGAAGGAACACATCCCCGTGCTTGTGGGCTAAACTTGCTGCAGGCATGACCTCCCTTAGTCACCGAAGCTCTGGGAAAGGTGCCAATACGCACAGTTTAGAGATGAGAAAACTGAGGCGAAGAGAGGCTGCGTGATATTTTCCAAGATTTACATCTAGTAGTAAGCAATGGAGCCAGGGCCTGGGCCTTTCGCCTCTATGCAGCACTGCGCCTCCCTCTGCCTCAGTCTTCCCGTCTGTAGAATGGGAAGAGACCTGGACATAATGACCTCACAGCCTTCATGTCCCACATTGAGCAGCCTGGGACTGCCAGACAGAAAGCAAGGGGCCTGATCCTTCCTTGCATGTTAAAAAAAAAAAAAAAAAAGTGGGGGACAGCCCACTATATCGTGAGGGGACTGAGGCCTCAGTGGAGAGGGCTGTGCCCAAGGTCCCCAGGGAGCCCAGTCAGGGCCCAGGGCAGGGGGATCCAGGCACCTTTCCAGTGGGCCATCCAGCTGCTCAGCAGAGTCAAAGCCTCTCTGGGCCAAGGGACCCAGTGTGAGTAATGGAACCAGGCAATGGGGCCTTCCGAAATGAGAATTCCATCTGCCTGACTTTGCTCTCCGGGACTTCGGTTTCCATGGCAACTCGGGGGTGGGAAGGTGGAGGGCTTGGCCCAAGGCTAAACCCCTGGAACCCGAGGAAAGGGGAAGGTGAGGCTCTTCAGGGGCACAGGGTCTCCTCCAAGTGGAGGGCACCAGAGAAGTCGGGCCAGGCTGAGACTCAAGTCCAGGGCTCCGTCAGCTGCCAGCTCTGCCTGCTGGCCATCGTGGGAGGAACAGGAGCGGTATTGTGGTCCCCTCTGGGCCTGTTTTCCCAGCTGTCAGACCCCCAATCTCAGACCCGGATGCCATCTGCGAGGTGCCCTTGCTCTGAGTTAGGGGCACATCTCTGCCCCTCACCATCCTTTTAGAAACCTTGAGGTGGCTCCATGGTGGGAAAGCTCTTCACTGATTACGAGGCCAAATAGGGCTCAGGCCAGGTCCAATGCCAGGCCCTGGTGCCTGAAGAAGACCCATCTCCACTCCTAGAAGAGCTCACACTCCAGTACTAGAAAAGAAGGCTGTACAACGTGTGCTGAGCACCTACTGTATGCCTGGCCCCAGGTTAGGCCTCCAGGGAAAAACAGCGAGGGGAGGCAGGGAGGAGACTGACCACACAGCCCTGTGTCCTCTGTGTCTCCAACTTACTGCGGGCAGATGTGAACCCAGGACCCCGGGCAGGGAACAGATCCAGGGAGATGGGGCCCAGCCTCTCCTGCACCAATTCCGTCCGGCTTCATCAAAGCCAGCCCAGCTGGGCCAGTCCCCACTCCAGGCCATGTCCAGGCCCCTGCGCCCCAGACCCTGGCAGGTGGCATGTGGGGGCGGCTTTGGCATCAGCTTGGCCTGGGTTCCAGGCTCCCTTCTACCTCCCCCAGGCAAGCAGTCCAGGGCCTCCGGTGAAGTGCAGCTTTGGACGGGGCCTTTCCTAAATTTGCATCTCCCATTAGGCACAGAGTGGGAAGCCTTCCCCAGGGACACAGAGGGACTCTCTGTAATCCCTGTTCCTCGTCACCTGCCCAGCTCTGCTTTCTATCCTAAAGGCATGCATGGGCCTGCCCACGCCCGGCATCATCCACCTCCACCAACAAGCCCTGTGCCACCCGAAAGTTCCACTAGAACCTCAGGTTAAGGGGTGGGGGGCAGAAAAATGAAGGGCTTTCGCCAGTTGGTGGCCAGGCTAGGACTCCACTCTGTGGCGAGTAGAGGACAGCAATCCAGAGTACAGGTTTTATAGCCAGCTGGGCCCACGCAGAACCGTCTGCCACTTGCCAGCTGTGTGACCTTGGACAAGTCACCCCACCTGCCTGTGCTTCAGTCTCCTCATCTATGAAATGGGCATAACCCTCACCTCCCAGGCTTGTGGAGAAGATGAGATGGTAAACAGGACAAGCACGGCCGAGTGTCCGGCCCAGGGAGGCACCCTGTCAGGGAGGGGCAATCACCGGTGTATCGTGTATATGGCTCTGGGATGGGAGGCGGGTGATGGCGAGATAGAAGCCGTTCTGACCCTCCCAGCCCCAGTGACCCTGGGAAAGCTCAAACCCGGGAACACCCAGAAAGGGTCAAGAACGAGAAATAACACAGGCCTTTTATTTGCTCCAGAACTTGGCTGCTGTGTAGTCTGAGGGTGCCACGCCTTCCCAGAGCCCCTGAGGGACACCTCACGCAGCAGGTGCTGGATTTCTGTGCGAGGTCACACGGCGGCACCCACCCCTCCAGGCCTCATCAGTCCGGAAGACCCAGCTGCCACCACTGGTGCCCGAAACTGGAAAGTGGGGTCCACCCTCTCTGCAAGGTGGCTTTTCACAAGGCATTGGTTAAAATATTGCACTTGTAAATTAGGAACACTGATGAGGCAAAAATTTCCTATTACAGGACAACGTGCCAAGCATCCGACTACTGTTTAAATAAATAAAACTCAAGGTGAGGGTCTCAGCTGCAGCCCCAGTGGCCCCTAAGGAGAGCGCTGGAGCCCACAGCCAGGCCCCCTGCCCCATCAGCCAGTTCTTTAAGGAACTTGGTCAATGCTGAGTCTTTGCAGCACAGAGCAGCAGCTCCGGATCTGGTTCAGCCATGGCCCCTGACCTGCCAGGGCCCTTGGGCCCCCTCGTACCGGGGCAGTGAGGACCCAACGGGGCCGGTCCTTCTTCTCCTCCAGTGGCCTGGGCCTCTCTCGGTCCAGGCCTCTCGTCTGAATGTCCGTCTGTCCGTCCGGAGACACAGCCTCCGGGGGCTTGCTTGCCCCCTCCGTCGCAGGGGGAGAGAGGCAGGTGGGAAGGGGGCCCAGCCCGCCTGATGTGAACACCGAGCTCTACTCTGGCAGCCCCTAAAGCGGGGGACTCATCTTCTTCTGGTTAATGAGGTCCAGGTAGAGGTCGGAGCGGAGGAAGCGCGGATACGAGTCCTTTTCCATGAGCCCGAAGATCCGCTTCTGCGCCAGATCGAAGCAGCCCCGGGTCACGCTCTGGAGGTTGTCCTTGGTGTGCTCCCGTGTGTAGGAGTCCAGGTTTACCTGCGGAGGCGGAGGGCAGTGCGCTCAGGTCTACCTGCAGGGGGGCGATCCTGGGGGCGGAGGGCCAGGAACGTGACCTACCCAGCCTCTCACCTCCGAGCCCCTCTGCTCCACGTCTTAAGGCTCAGAGTGGAGGCCCTCAGGTCAGCGATTCAAGTCGTGGCTCGGTCACTCATTGTAGGGCTGGTAGTGTATAGCGCCTGCGGACACCCCCTCTAAGTTCCGACTGCCTGGTTCGAATCCCGGCAGCGCCACACCTAGGTGTGTGACCCTGAGCGAGTCATCTAAGTGCTCTGAGTCCCGTTGACTCGTCTGCAGGCTAGGAAGAACAGTCTGTCCCTCAAAGAGCATTGAAGACTAAGCAAGGTCATCCATGCTGAATAGATATGGATTAAATCGATAGATCGTCCACTGTGACTCTGCACGCAGCATCTAGCACTCAGTCAGCACTCCGTAGGTGTGGGTTACTCTGACTAGGTTCTCTGAGACTGTCTCCTCATTTTTATTTATTTTTTTTTTAATTTTTTTTTTTTAAATTTTTTTTTTCAACGTTTTTTATTTATTTTTGGGACAGAGAGAGACAGAGCATGAACGGGGGAGGGGCATAGAGAGAGGGAGACACAGAATCGGAAACAGGCTCCAGGCTCCGAGCCATCAGCCCAGAGCCTGACGCGGGGCTCGAACTCACGGACCGCGAGATCGTGACCTGGCTGAAGTCGGACGCTTAACCGACTGCGCCACCCAGGCGCCCCTGTCTCCTCATTTTTAAAATGAAGAGAATATTAAACCCATTACAGGTTGTCGTCAGGTTAAATAAAAGAGCACACACATAAAGGGCTTAGCAGGTGCCTGCCACACCGGTGCCTGGGCAGTGACCATTTCTGTTCTTCCCAGGGCCCCTGTCTGCTTCCTCTGCACCCTGGACACATGGTCCCCGAAGGTCACTCTGGCCTCTTCTTCCTGAGCTCCTTGAGGCTGCCAGGTACCTACGATCACTGAGAGGCCACTGGGGATGGGGATGGGGATGGGGATCCTGAGGGCCCGGCCTGAGGCCTTACCTCCTTGCACGCCTGGATCGCAATGTACTCAGCAAAGATCTTCTTGGCCTTGGCTGTCATCTTGGACTGTGACTTGACCTTCTTGAAGTCCTCACATGCCAGCCAGAATTCCAGGTTCTCCTCACTAAACTCGGTGCGAAGGAAGGCCTGGAACACTGCTAACCCATCTGTGAGGAGAAGCCCAGGCCCTTTGTGAGAGGCAGAACCAGCTACTTCTGCCCTCTGGCCACCCAGCTTCCCCTCCAGGGGCCTTTAGGGTGCAGAGCTTAGTAAGATAACCGCTTCCAAGAGCCAGGGGCCCAGGGCCATGGACCACCCCTGCCACTCTGCCTCTCTGGGAGCTTTGGCCAGATGTCTCCCCTGTCTAGTGCCTCAGCTCCCTCATCTGTAGAGTGGGGGTCACGAGTCTATTTCCTGGAGCCCTGCGAGGATCAGAGGGGATCCTGCCCACGAGACGCGGGGCACATTTGGCCCAGCGCAAGCCCTGGGTACGTGGAAATGTTTATTGTTACTCTGGGACTCCGGGTCTGAGCACACAGGTCCCAGTGGCCTCTGGCAGGCAATGCCAGCTCCCGTGGCCAGGGCAGCGCTGGCAGAAGCCGGCGCCGAGGCCAGCCCAAGGGCCTCTCCCGACAGCAGAGGCCCCTAGGGGGACCCAGCAGAGAGAGAAAGGCAACCTCTCTGGGACCAGCCTCAGTCTCTGGGTCTGGGAGAGGAGCAAAGAGAAGAGGGAGGGAGGTAACACCGGGAGGGGAGCAGGCCGGCCGGCCCCCACTTACATTTGTGAAGCAGCAGCTTCTCCAAGGACTCACCCCACTTGAGGGCTTCCTCTGAGGTGGGCCTGAGGGGGGGAGGGAAGGGACACAGTGAGGCACCGGGAGGTTTTGGGGAAGTGGGGTGGCTGGGGCTGGGGGCACTCTGTCGGCTGCCCTCGGGCCGGGCAGTGGCCAGCCCAGCTGAGGAGCCCAGAAGGGGGGCCCACCCCGCTTCCGTGGGCCGACACCACTTCCAGCTCCCACCTCTGTCCCTGCCTGGCTGTCCTTCCCAGAGCAGCTGCTCCGGGTGAGGGCTGCTGCTTGCCAGGTGCCAGGCTCTCTGAGAGAGCCTCCATCCACCCCAGAGCTGGGTCCAGCCAAAAAGCCCTGTGCATTTAAGCCGGCCACCAGCCCTGCTTCCCCGGGGACCAGCGGGGACCAGCGAGTGCCTGAGGGGTCACGGGGGTCGGGGGCGGGGGGGGGGGGGGGGACCTACTTGAATGACTTCACCATTTTGTCCGCCTTGCCCGCAGGTTGGGCCCCAGGGGACTCGTTCCTCCTCCGGAAGATGCCCAGCTTGTTCTTCATGTCCTTGGCTCTGGGGGCAGAAGCAGAGAAGGGGGTCGGTCAGCCTGGCACACTCAGCCCCGGCAAATGCAGGGCGGGAAGGGCGTGCGCTGGGGTGAGAGGCACCTACTCCTTCATCGTGTGCCGCCTCTGGAGGTTCCCGTTGCGCGTGAGGTACATGCCTCGGAGCATCTCCGCGGGGCCCCCCACCTTGGGGCCCGGGGTGGTCCGCGGGGAGCGCCCCCCAGGCTCCTGCCCCCAGGCCTGCGTCCCGGGCGCCGGGCAGCGACGGTACCGCGGGCTGCCGCCAGCCGAGGGAGCGCTCGTTCGCCGCGATCTCGGCCGGAGGACTGGGCTCCCGGGCGCAGGCCGGGCTGGGACTCAGACGGGAGGAGCCAGGAAATGGGAGGGCCCAGGACGGGGAGCGGAAAAAAAAATATCCCTCCCGGCCAACCCTGAGAGGGAGCCGGTGAAAGGGGCATGTGTCTGCAAGGGGCGGCCTCTGGGGCCCGCCCGGCGGAGAGCCAGACCCAGTTATTTGTGACCGGCCTCCCCGTTGCCATGGCAGCGCCAGGGGAAGGAGGAGAAAACAAGTCAGCAAATTGCCGGGAGGGAGGGACGGGAGGCTCTGCCCACCGGGGTGGCTGGACTGGCTATTTTTAGCCAGGAATCATTTTTAGTCTGGCCACTCCCCCAGGAGGCAGCTGGGCAAAGCTGCCGGCAAGAAAGGGGTTAAATGTCCCATGCTCCAGTGTGCCCCCCTTGTCCCTAGACCCCCAGGCACCATCGGTGCCATCGGGCACCTCCAGGAGAAGAGCTCCTGGCAGCTGGCCTCAGCCTCAGTCGTGGGCTTTGGATACAAGCCGCCACCAATATGCACAATGCCCCAAAAGTCTTAGTACAAACTTAAGCTCAAATAACTTCAGATGTACAAATCCTATAAACTTTCAAAAATGTCATTTGGGATTTTAATTTATGTAACTTGTTTAACACACATTCAGTTTTGTGAAATTTGAATGATGAACTTTAACATTTTTCATTTTTGGTCTCTGTCCTTCTAAATATAAAAAATCCTGACTTGAAACCAAAAGTTAAAATGAAGAATGCATTGGCAAAATCACAATGCTACCTAAGCGTAAAAGGAATTTAAATCATTCAACTTTTGTGGCTCAGTCGGTTAAGCGTCCGACTTGGGCTCAGGTCATGATCTCACAGTCTGCGGTTCAAGCCCCGCGTCGGGCTCTGTGCTGACAGCTCAGAGCCTGGAGCCTGCTTCACATGCTGTGTGTGTGTGTGTGTGTGTGTGTCTCCCTCTCTGACCCTTCCTCTCTTTCTCTCTCAAAAATAAGTAAACAGTAAAAAAAAATAATAATTCAACTTTCAGACTGGTGTTTGTAAGCTTGTAGTAATTACATTTCTGCAGTTATTCCAGCTTAAAGTAGCATTAAGGCCTACGGGACACTCTGTGTAAGGCGTTAAGGGAGGTGGTACCCTGTGGAGGTTAAGTGTGAGATTCTGGAGCCACACAGCCTCAGGTTCAAATCCCAGCTCCAGAGGTTACCAACCGTGTGCTCTTTGTCAAGTTACCTGACCTCTCAGAATGTCGAATTTTCTCATCCATCAAAAAGCGATGATTGTAGTACCTACCAGCTGCTTAGGGCTGTAACTGCACGTAGAGTTTTAAGCACATTGCCTAGGGCAAAAATGCTCAGACCAGAGCTGAGGCCCACAGTGTCCTGAGGGTCTGGGGCAGCTGCCCAGGGCTGGGGACGCTGCTCTGGCAGGTCTCAGCCGTGAGCTAAGGCCAAGGAGTCCAGGGATTGGCAGCGTCTGGGCGAGGACTGGGGCCCTCAGCAAACCCGGGTGCCAGCACGTGACTTCCTGGGGCATAGTGCTCTGTCTGACAGGATGGCAGGGCTCAGAGAGGCGCCACGTGTCCCCACGTGGGTCCAGAAGGCAGAATAGGGACCCATAAGAGGAATCTAAAAGAACACTTTCCTCCAATCGGAGCCATGAAGACATGGAAGGGGTGGGCTCTGGGGCCTGGGCTCTCATCTCTAGGGGCTCAAAGACTACCTTGCAGGGCTGCCGTGAACCTCCTTCGGAGCTTCAATAGAGGAGGTTCTGAAGAAAAAATACCTATGTATTTCTATTTCTATTGTTAGCCCCAGCACGCCAGGTTTCAGATCCCCGCTCTACCACTTACTTGCTGCGTGACCTAGGACAAATAACTTAGCTTCTTTCTCCTTCAATTTACTCATTTGTAAGATAGGGTAAGAAAAAAAGGAAACGTAAAATAAAAACAATGGTAAAGAGGGGCGCCTGGGTGGCTCAGTCAGACTTCGGCTCAGGTCATTATCTTGCGGTTCACGAGTTTGAGCTCCGTGTCCGGGCTCTGTGCTAACAGGGTCAGAGCCTGGAGCCTGCTTCACATGCTGTGTTTCCCTCTCTCTCTACCCCTCCTCTGCTTGCACTCTCTCTCTCTCTCTCTCTCTCTCTCTCTCAAAAATAAAATAAAACATTAAGAAATTTTTTTTTAAATACTGGTAAAGATTAAATTAGATAATATATGGAATACACACAGAACAGTGCCTGGCACAATAAATATTAGTTATTTTTGTTGCTATCTCAGATTCTAAGAGTCCTCGATTATGTGAGCTTCAGGCATTCAAAGGCAGAGAGTGCCCACCCCAAAGCAAGGCTAGTGTTGGTGGACCAAGATGGCTCCAGCACCCCCAGGTGACCACCCCTACTGCCCCCTACTGCATCCCCCCCAGGAGCAACACCCACAGTGGCTTTGGTGATACCTGGACCCAATGGTGGGTGCAAAGGGCTATTTTTTGTGCATTTTGCCTTCCCGAGAAGGTGTGACTGTTCCTGGCTGCAGAGTGAGAGAAGCCTACAGTTGCACAGGAACCTGGAGAGGGCAAAGGAGCTGAAAAGAAAGAGTTTCTCGGGTAGTGGACACGAGCCAAAGTGGAGGCCAGGGAAAAGGCTGCCAGAGGCATCTGGGAAGACTCCTGTCTCCTCCCCCAGACCCCACTGGTAAATAATGGTGGGTACTACCAGACCTAGAGGGGAGGGGGGGCTCCTTCTGGGGGCCTCCATGTGACCCACTGCCTTCTCTCCATCCCTCCCCCTAGTCTCCAGGGCTTTGGACCCAGGTGTACAAGGAGGCCCAAGGAGAACGCACATACACCCTGTTCATTTATTTGGCACCTCTAACAAACCTCCAAAACGGAAGTGTAAGGCGAGTGTGACCAGAAAGGCTGGGGAGTGTGGGCTTTGCTACCTAGACCAGCAGCGCCACCTCCTGGTAACTCCCAAGACAGCTAGCATTCAAGGGCTTAGGAGGAAAAGGGGGGAATCCCAGTAAACTGTCGGTTCAGTCCTTTCTCAGAGGCAGCAAAGAACTTGTCAAGGGCACTCAGCCACCGCTTGACTCAGAGGCTGGGCCGGGGCCAGGACAACCTGGCTGGTTGCCTCTGCTTGGCTCCCTGGGGCTTCCAGGTACTGAATCAGCACACTGCATCACTCGCATGAATGCTGAGGGCAGTGCCGGATGCTCAGGACCCTCGTGACCCTACCCTGGGGCCACTGCTAAGTCCTAAGATCCTCTTGTTCACTGGTGTCTGTCTAGGGAAGGACTGGACACAGCCCCTTCTCCCCACCTGGACCCGTGGAGGAGAGGCAAGTTTGAGGATAGAGGAGGAAAAGGGGGTTGGGGAGCCTCCCTGATTGCAAGGTTGAGGATCATGATCTTTGCAACGTACAGGTTTTTGCTCTTTCTCTTCCGAGAGGCTTCATCGTCATCCCCAACTGCGTCAGCCCCACTCATCTGTGGAAGAAAGATAGACACGTTACAGTCTGGGCATCCGAAGGCTGCTGCCTGAGCAAAGACAGGCTCAGGGATCCAAGAGCTCCTGCCAGCCATGCCACCCCTCTCCTGCAAAGCCCCCACCCCTCAGGTGAGGGACAGGGAGACCCATTACTGGGAACAGCCTGTCCATGAAGTACGGTTGGCTTGGCAGATCCCCCAGCCAAAGGCGTCTCCCCCTGGTGCAACTAAGAACCCAGGCTGCAGGGGAGAAGCCAAAGACACAGCCCGAATGGCAGAGCCAGAGACGTGGCGCTTAATCACGGCAGGCAGTAGGGCAGACTGGAGAGCAGGGCTACAGCAGGCGTTCTGCAGTGTGACTCAGCCACTCGCTGTCCCTCTGTGAGCCTCTGCTTCTTAATTTCAAAATTGAGATCATAATGACTAACTCAGGATTCTGAGGTCTGACAGAGACCTGAGATTGGTTGGCAGTGTGTAAAGTGAATTGTTGCACAAGCCTGAGAGAACCACTTTTGCCTTAAAGTTTTCCATGACTCCCCGGTGCCCCTAGGGTAACATTCAGACTCCGTAACATGATGCACAGGGTCTGGGTAGAAAGTTGCATTTTAACATCAGTTACAATTCCTTCAGTTATCTCTCCAGCCTGACCCCAGCTCCGGCAACCTCCTTGACCCTGCCCTCCAGGCAAATGGAATGTCTTCACCTGACCTGCCCTGTCACCTCAGGCGTTGCATGTGCTATACCTTCCATGGGAGACGTTTTTGTGACCCTCCCATCTCCCTTTACTCCCAAGACCCAGCCTCAGGAAAGACTTAGACCTTGGGTAGGCCCCTTAAATGCCTCCTCACCCGGGGAGCACCCTTAGACCAAGGGTGTGCCCCCTGCACACCTTTTGGGGTCCCCATCATATTTGAAATGGCTTTTTCTAAATCTGTCCCCTCTGCTTGACTGTGAGTTCTCAAAAGCAAGCCCTCTGTCCATCTGGATCACCTTCACGGGCCTGGCACACATTTGAAGCACAACAAGTATTTGTCAGGTGAATGAATGAATCAAGAGAAGGAAAGCAGACTGAGAACAATGAGTCTTGAGGCCCTCACTGCCTAAATCACGGCTTGCAACTTTATCCCCCACTGCTCCACTGGGGCCCACACTTCGCACCCCCC